>NW_026604503.1:0-28115 GCF_024763615.1 Phlebotomus papatasi
CACCGGAAAATTCGCCATCTTGAATTATTCAAGGTTGAAGCTTAATTTTCACCCGATTTGTTTAATTAATTAATTAAAAGATTAATGATTTTGTGAAGCCCTCTTCTTGAACAATTTTCAACTTCAAGATGGTTTTGTGGTGATTTATAGTCAAATTTAATTCGACAATAATTTTCTATACATCAGAATGCTTGCGAAAAGGTATATAAGGCAGAGCTCTTTCTCGGGAGTTCGAGCAGCTCGCAAAGCCTCGGACGCTTTGCCACCCCTTTTATCTGTAGATATATTTTTTCCAGTATTTTTTCAGATCTTCCAAGAAGTCACATCTAATACATCATAACAAAAAGTGTAGCACATATGAGCGTCCCGTATTAGAAATGCAGACGATTTTATAGAAGTTTAAATACAACAATACTGATTTTATATCAAATTAAAAATTATCAAATTAAAATTAAATTATTGCTCTTGGCTTACACAAACCTGTTCAACGACTAATACGCTTTTTTTTTATAAAATTGCCTTTAATTTTTGTAGAATGCTCGAACACAAATTTAAAAAGGGCGATTAATTAGAATTAGTTGTACGATCCAGAAGAAAACAATTAAAAGTATGTTTTATATATATTTATTTGATTTTCAATTAATTTATTATGATAAATCAAAGAATTACAGATCTTAATAAAAAACGCAACAAAATGTCGTTAATCATTTGCTTTAATACAAAAAGTGTGCTAAAATTCTCTTTGCTAAACTAATGGAGCTGTCATACCTTTTCAATTTAGTGAAATTCAATCGATTGAAATTGTACCTCTCCCTCTTTCAAATAGAAATCAGATTAAACTGTCTCTTTCTCTCAAATAAAAATTGAAATTGCTTTTTCTCATTGAAAATATGCAAAAATATGCAGATTGCAGTTGGTAACCCTGTTTGCTGAATTGTGTTTTGACAGAAGTCAGCAAAAACATAACCATCAAAATGGAGTGGAGTGACGATCAAAAAGACAAATTAATTGATTTTTTGCATAAAGAAGAATCTCTTTGATGCAAGAAAGCCAAAAATTATCGTTGGGCACATCAAGGGAAGTTGAAGTGGCGTGGTATTAGTAAAGAATTCAACAAAACAGGTAAATTATCTGATAAACTATTTTATACATATTCAAGTGCTATTTTTTTTATTTTTTCACAGGGGATGAGGCTGAAATATAATGGATTAAAGTCAAAAAATCCTTTAATACCAACAGAATCACAAACTACCCAGTGGAAGTGGTAGGCAATGGAAAAACAAAACCAAAAAACACCCGTTTTTTTTTTTAGATAAGTTGATTTTTTGCGAGAAAATCTAAGAAGAGAAGACAATTGGATAACATTTCTGGGCCATCTCCACAAACGCAGTATTCAGACAGTGATTCTGAAGGTGCACATATAGGTACGCTCTGTGTGACTCTTTTAAATCACAGTTACTATGTCAAATAAAAGAGATGGCAAAGCGTCCCAGCTTTGCGGAATGCTCGAACTCACGAGACAGAGCTCACTGTGAATTAGCTTTTTGCATAATCTTTTGGAATCACTGATCTACTAGAGATTGAATTGATTCATAAATCAATCACAAAAGCATTTGAAAATCAAAAAATCGGTACTTAACCGATTCATTACCGATGAAAACCGATGCAGCCGGATTCTAATTCGCAATACTTTTCTAAAAAATCAAATTTTAAGCAAAAAGAAAAATGAGCCTTCCAAAGTAGTTGACCTTTGACCTTCAATAATTCAAAATGGCGAATTTTCTGGTCATAAGTATGTTTGGGCGAAATGTTCAACTGGACTAGCTCTAAAACATATCCGAAAATCATTGAAAAAGCTTGGGCCAATTTTGAGAAAAATCGAACAACATTTTTCTTAGGGAATATTACTAAAAGGGGGATGTAAAATTATTCTAAAATCGGTTATTAACCGGTTCATTACCGATGAAGACCGATGCAGACGGGTTCAAAATTACAATATCTTTCAGTAGTTAGTATGGTACCGTAGACCCCCTAAACAAAATTTTCCTGTACATAATTTTTCCTGAAAATAAAACATATTTTAGGAAAATTCCCGTACAACATATACAGAAGTTTTCCTAATATAAGTATATGTGATACATACGCAGGCTTCCTAAACATGATTTTTCCTATACAGAATTTTTCTTTTATGGTACCGTGGACCCCCTAAACAAAATTTTTCCTGAAAATAAAAAAAAAACTTATTTTAGGAAAATTCCCGTACAACATATACAGGAGTTTTCCTTTGATTTTTTTTTTTTTTTTGAAAAACACTGTAAGATAACTTTGTCCAATATTATGTAAAGGGAGATCAATGATATGAATATTTTTGTATTACACTCTTTTTGCCTGTACATGAATTTGCCTCATGTGCAATTTCTTGAAAAATTATTCGAAAGGAGACACCATTATAAGCCATTACATGAAATTGAACCATGCATTTATTTTTATTTGTAAACAAAAAAAATCTATAGATATTGTGCTTTTTTTTATTCTTTTGTGCTCATTCATGTAGTCTTCAATCTATACGTTTTTTTGTATTACATCTAATATCAGAAGATAATCTGAATAAAATTTGTTTTAAGTTCTATATATATATATATATATATTTATATACATATATGTATAACCAAAATATATATATATACATATTTTTCATATATAAAAAGAAATTTAATAACATACGTTCAGTCATGGACACACTACAGATAGCATTATGTCTCAAGAAGAATAAATACACTCGAAAGATATTTCGAGGTGTTTTTCCTTTGGATCGTCTTCCAACATTTGAAATGGAAAGACCATCTCTGGTAGTGGTAAATACAGCAATTTCTTCACATCCAGGAAAACATTGGTTGGCTATTTATTTGCCAAAATCTAGGAGAACTATAGAATCTTTTGACTCTTACGGTCGGTTTTTACAAAGCAAATATTTTAATACTTTTTATAAGAAAAATATGCAGTCTAAAGCAATTTTTAATAAGAAAATTATTCAGTCAGCATATTCGAATGTTTGTGGGCAATATTGCTGTGTCTATGCAGTATATAGAGCTAGAAAATTATCTCTTAATTGTAGTGTAAGGTCTGAAAATGTAGAAGTCAATGTGAGAGAGTGCTCCGAGAGAGAGAAAGAGATCCTCTTGGAGGGGGTTTGAGAGCGCGGCTATAAAAGAGCGAAGGATGCTGCCATCTTCCTCTTTGCCGCCCAGCCCTCAACAGATTAGTTCGTCAAGTCAAGTCAAGTGTCGCAATAAAAGCTTTTTCCTCAAGTCACAGTGTTTACTTCCGGTTTTCTAATAACGCGTGTCCACTCGAAATACGTCAGTGGCGACGGTAGAAAATAAAGTTTTGAAAGATGCCCGATGATAAAAAAGATATTTCCGGGTCTTCAACGGCTGGCGCGCAATCGGTGGTACCACATGCAAATGGTTGTGGTAAGTTTCCATCGGGAGATCCTGAAGATGATGTCATCGGTTGGAAAGACCGCGTGGAGCAATACTTCGTGGCTGCAGGAACACCTCTAGACAAGCAAGTGGCTACATTAATCGCAAATATTCCCGGTGATACCTACAAGACGCTGAAAAAGTTGGCATTTCCTGTCTTGCCAAGCAAAAAAACTCTTACGGAGCTTTTGCAGTTACTTGAATCTCACTACTTGAAGAAGAGCAACATCCGCTCAGAGAGATTCAAATTTCATCGCGCTCAGCAAGAGGCGGGAGAGAGTGTTAGTGATTTTATTCTCCGGCTGAGAGGCTTAGCTGAGACATGCGAGTTCGGCAAATTCATACCAGGTGTCATTAGTAACGCGGGTAAACTGCGAGAGTCTGCGCTAGAAGACAGTCTTTGCGATCGATTTGTGGCGGGCTTAAGGAGCGAAAAAATCCAACAACAACTTCTTGCGTCCGAGAAAAACACTTTTCCTGAGTTGTGTGAGTTAGCACTCAATTTGGAGATGGCTTTTCAAGAAGAAAAGGCTATCCATGGTGACAATTCCGTCAAGAAGGTGTCACAGAAAAAAAAAACTTCAATCGTCGTGAAGGAAAAACAACTCAGAAGAAACAACAAAACACCCAACGCAGTCAGAGCAAGGCCCAAAGTCAAAAGGAGCTTTGTCGTCGGTGTGGCAGGAAACAACATGATCCTGAGGATTGTCCAGCCAAAGATTGGACGTGTTTTTCATGCAACAAGAAGGGGCATACTAGTCAAGTGTGCACACAATCCAAAAAGTCTGGAAACTCTGAGAAGGTTAAGCGGATTCTGGAAGTGACTGGATCTGTGTCTCCTGTGGCAACTGTCTCGATGTCTATTGAGGGACAGAAGATTCCAATGGAAATCGACACCGGAGCAGGACCATCACTATTGTCATACCAGGAAATAAAGCTAAGTTTTCTCATTGTAAACTACTTGAATATTCTGTCAAACTAAAGTCTTTTACGTCCGATTCCATTCAGGTGATTGGGAGAACGATGGTGCGAGTGGACTTTCCGACTGAGCAGCGCGTGTTAGAACTAGTGATTGTCCAGATCAAAGGAAATTTCGCACCCATTCTAGGACGTGACTGGCTTGATCATCTGACACCAGGGTGGCGGAACAAATTAGTAAGCGGACAAACCGTGAGTTTTGTTAAAAATATTTCCGCTGAAATTACGCGTGAATTTCCGCATGTTACATCCCTTGATGCCAATCAAATGATCACGGGATACCGTGCCAGTGTTCAAGTAGAAAGTCGTGCACCCATTTTCCACAGGGCATATCCTGTGCCACTACGCTTGCAAGATAAAGTCGAAGCAGAGCTTAATCGTCTTGTTGATGATAAAGTCCTTGAAAAAGTTGATTTTTCAAATTGGGCAAGTCCCATAGTCATAGCTCCTAAGTCAAACGGAGATATTCGTATCTGTATCGATGCGAAAGCCACTATTAATCCATTCATGAAAGTTCAACAACACCCACTTCCGCACATTGATGAAATATTCGCATCTTTGGTTAATTGTAATTGCTTTACGGTGATTGATTTGTCCAACGCGTATTTGCAATTGGAAGTTGAGGAAGCCTCAAAGGAATTTTTAACGATTAACACCCATCGGGGGCTTTTTCGTTACAATCGTCTGCCGTTTGGGGTGGCTTCAGCTGTCGCGATTTTACAGTCAATCCTTGAAAGGATTCTTTGTGGTCTGGAGGGGGTAAAAGCATTCTTAGATGATGTCATTATAGGTGGTCGTACCATGAGTGAATGCAAAGATAGAGTTTGGGAAGTTTTGCGTCGATTCAATGAGCATCGCGTTAAAATTAACGTGAACAAGA
Source organism: Phlebotomus papatasi (assembly GCF_024763615.1). Lineage (NCBI taxonomy): Eukaryota > Metazoa > Arthropoda > Insecta > Diptera > Psychodidae > Phlebotomus > Phlebotomus papatasi. The sequence continues at coordinate 5,341 of NW_026604503.1, forward strand.
GTAAGTTTTTCCAAAACTCTGTCGAATATTTGGCTCATCTGTTGTCGGAAAACACGGTGAAACCAAATCCCAAGAAAATCGAAGCAATCGTGAGTGCACCGAGGCCTAAAAATGTTAAAGAGTTGCAAGCGTTCCTTGGATTAATTAATTATTACCGGCATTTTATTCCTGATCTTTGTGGTAGATTGAGTCCACTTTATGCCTTGTTGGAGAAGAGTAAGAAAAAATTCGTCTGGACCGAAGAGTGTCAAAAAGTCTTTGACGACACAAAGAAGATGCTAACGAGTGAGTCAGTGCTCGAAATTTTTGATCCTCAGAAAGAAGTGATCATTACCACGGATGCATCTCCGTACGGTGTTTCAGCAGTTCTAAGTCATGTCGTGAATAATGTTGAAAAACCAGTCCTTTTCGCGAGTAGTAGTCTGTCACCCGCGGAAAAAAATTATTCGCAACTTCACAGGGAAGCTCTTGCGATAATTTTTGCTTGCAAAAAGTTTTTTAAGTATATATACGGACAGTCTTTCACGTTGTATACGGATTCGCAAGCACTCAAAGAGATTTTCTCACCAACGAAGGGTACACCTGCAGTCGCAGCAGCGAGACTTCAGAGATGGGCAGTTCAATTGTCGATTTATTCGTACAAAATTGTTCACAAGAGTGCGAAGAAATTGGCTAATGCTGATGCTTTATCACGTCTCCCACTGTCTCAGTCAACCGAAGTCGAGGAATTCTAAATTAATTCGATTGCAATGTCAGAGTCTATTAAAGTCAAATTTGAAAAAGTACGAGATGAACAGGAAAATGATTCCGTTCTTCTGAAAGTCTATAAGTATGTCATGTGGGGATGGCCAGCATTGTCAGAAATAAGTAAAGACATTAAAGGTTTTTACAAAACGCGTAACGAATTGTCAATTGAAAATCACGCGATTTTCTATCGCAATCGTCTTGTTATTCCTAATAGTCTCAGGGAAAAAGTCTTGCAAATGATTCATGAAAATCATAATGGCATTGTCATAATGAAGAAAGTTACTCGTTCTTGCGTTTGGTGGCCTCGCATTGATGCAGAGATCGAAGAATTCGTGTCGAATTGTTTCCCTTGTCAGAAGATACGGAATGTCCCTAAAAACCATGTTACTACCGAATGGAAAAAAACGTCTCATTCTTTTGAACGTATTCATTTGGATTTTTTCCACTTCGGGGGGAAAACGTATTTGATCCTTGTTGATGCTCACAGCAAGTACATTGATGTACATCTGATGTCTTCCACCACCGCGAAATCAGTCATTCTTAAACTTGAGCAAGTTTTCAAAGTTTTTGGATTACCGACTAAGATTGTTACGGATAATGGTCCTCCGTATACGTCTTCTCAATTTAAGTCCTTTTGTGAGGGGAACGATATTTTGCTTGAACACAGTCCCGGATACCATCCAGTCGCGAATGGTTTGGCTGAAAGGGCTGTACAGTTTGTGAAACGGGTACTAAAAAAGTTTCTGTTGAGTCAAGCCAGTGATGTTCCACACTCAAAGCTAATTGAGAAATTTTTGGTGCAATATAGGAATACTCCGAATACTGCACAGTCGGGGAGTCCAAACGAAATTTTGTTTTCCTACTCTCCAAAAACCAATCTTGATCTCTTAAACTCAAAACGAAGTAAGAAAGTTCAGTCTAATAAGTCTAAAAATCATGAGTCTGATTCTATTGATGAAGAAATTGTTGAAGTAAATGATTCTAAAAAGTCCGAAATTTTGGAATTTGAAGCAGGAGAAACAGCTTTCTATAAAAATCATACACTTGGATTTGAAAAGTGGAAGCCTTGCATTGTTAAATTGAAGATATCTCCTACGATTTATTTGATTTCCATAGATAATAACATTCGTAAAGTCTCAGTGTATCAGTTGAGGAAATTCAAAAAGAAGCTTTCAATTTTTCACCCAGATTTGTCAGTAGAGTCACAAGCAGTAGATTTAAGTATGAAGTCATCATACAAAAGTAAGAGAAATATTCTTTATGGAAAGAAAAAATCAGTTAATGTTAGGCGTAAGAAAGTAAAAGAAGCTGTTTCCTTGAAGAGTTCAAGAAGTCCTGAGAACACTTCAGGTGTGATGACTAGGTCACGCTGGAGAAAGAGATTGTCAGACCTTAGGAACAAGAAATTGTAATTGATCTTGTCCTGTAATTTCAATTACTATTCTTGAATTAGATAAGTTAGATTTTATTTTAGTTAAGGCAAACTGAATTATTTTTTATTATATTTTATATAAAAAAAATGGGGGGAAAGTGTAGTGTAAGGTCTGAAAATGTAGAAGTCAATGTGAGAGAGTGCTCCGAGAGAGAGAAAGAGATCCTCTTGGAGGGGGTTTGAGAGCGCGGCTATAAAAGAGCGAAGGATGCTGCCATCTTCCTCTTTGCCGCCCAGCCCTCAACAGATTAGTTCGTCAAGTCAAGTCAAGTGTCGCAATAAAAGCTTTTTCCTCAAGTCACAGTGTTTACTTCCGGTTTTCTAATAACGCGTGTCCACTCGAAATACGTCAATAATAAAAAATAATCTTTATCTTATTTATTAAAATTCGTTCAATTTTCAAATATTTAATAAAATTCCTTATTAAACATATTGTTTAGAAATTGTCTTGGTCAATCTCCAAAAGTTCTTTCTTAGGTTTCGTTTACGGTGTCTTGCTGGAGGCGAAGAAATCTGCAAAGACAGAGAGATAAAAAATAAAAATCAATTAAAATTTATCTTTTTTATTATCTGCAATTTTCTGCAAATATTTTGTTATGATCGTGAGAAATTAGTAGAATTAGTATTAAAAGAATATACTATCTTTCTTTAGTGTCAAATTAATCTCCGCTTCTCCACAAAATGCCTTCAAATGCATTAACTCTTTCGTCTCTTTTGGGACTCTGAGAGTACCTAAAGCAGCATTCAGTGAAAAACAGTGTTTTTGAATTATTCAGAACCGAGAAAAATTCAATTCTTTTGGATGATTACAAACTATAAGGATGTCCAAATGTAATATATTTTTTGTAGGACCTCAATTAATTCCTGAGCATAGATATTTTTGATTAAAAAATTGTGAAATTGGCTTGCAGCATATGCTGCAAGTGATTCAAATTCTTTCTTTGAGGTCAAGCCAGGAGATATTTGTGCTTTTATCCCACAGAATGTACAGCTATAATACTTTCACCTCATGGATCTCCTTAATGGACAAATTTAGAGATGTATTCCCTGCTTTCTCATGATCCTCGACTTGCTGGATTGGCTGTTGATTGTGAAGAATCACAGTCGCTACACAAACACTCCTTTAGCCACTTTTCTCTGGATTTCCTGAACAAAAAAAAACATTATCACTTGATGGTTTTGGCCTTTTCCACTCTTTACAACTCACCTTTATCGTTTAATATCCTGATGGTAGCCATTCCTGCACAAAATTTCCACCAATTTGCCTATTTTATTCACGAACGGAGAAAAAAAAAGCTTAGCAAGTTAACTGACGACAAATGGAACAATTGCTACACTGTAAATTCTCGATTCGCTCGATTTACACTGACGTCACCAAATCACTTCCCCTCCCAATGCGTCGTACCTGATAGAGCAATGTTATGATTTGTTGTGTGAAATGATAAGGTCCAAATACCTTGGACCTAGTCATCTCTCTCTCTCATAGGAAATTTTGAAAATATGTTTAAAAACAAAATTTACTGTATATTGAGAAAAACCTAAACTATTTTAGTTTATCCCTGAAATATGTTCAACTTACCAGAAATAACTTGCATGAATGGGATATTCATGACAAGTATTTTGTTACTGTCCTTTGGTTTTCCATTGCAGAGAAAAGTGGCTGCAAACTTATCCTCGAAGATCTTCAGCAGCCAGTTAGTATTGTCATGCTCTGCTATCAATTTTAATTCGTGTGTCTAAAATAAATAAAGTAATTTTAAATATTACTGCTGACTAAGTCAATTAAAGCGTGTACATGTAACAATTTCTCCAACGCTTGACGTAAAGTCAGTCGTAGTAAGCTTTAGATTTCGTTTTTTTTGTCGGCGTCGTTTCAAAATACTTTAATTATTTTCTTTTGGTGAAATTTTTGTTAAAAAATATTTATTTTTGACTGAATAAATAGAAGATGGAGAGTATACAATTATTAAAAGTTGACAGCAATCTCAAAAATTCAAATGCAAATTATGATACGCTCCGGAAGATTGAGAAATATTGGGCAATTGTGAAAACAAATCTCAGGAAGAAGGACCAGACAGCCGAAAACTTGGTGGATTTCGATAGGAAGTGGAAGAGAAGCCATCCATTACCGTGGAAATGGGTTTGTCAACTCCTTAATAATTAAAGGGAATTAAGAAGAAGGTGTGAAAATATCAGAGTTCTACTGCAATTCTAAACAAAAATCTATTTTTCTGTTAGAATACTTACAATCAATTTTCTCTTGGCAGGATCATCCTGAAATTTCTCGACCACAGTCTTTAATTCATTTCGCGATCTGATGGGGAAGTACCTCTTATAACCTTTGGGATTCACAGTTTTATCGATCATCCCCACTTTTATGCCAATGTCGCCCACCGTTGATTTAATCAACGTAACATTAGAATCAATGTCTGAAAGCAAATAATTACTAGTTAGTTTTTTTTTTTTGCAAATCACAAGTAGTCTTTTGAACTAAATTAGTTAACTCTTTCGCGTCATTAGGGTCATATATGACCCAGGGACATTTTTTTTGACTATATACATTAATTGAAATCTATCTGTTTGTGTATGATGTCATTTCATCTTATATCTGATGTATTATAACATATTTTGCAGTATTTTAGAGTGTTCTGCAAGCGTCTCATATTGTGCAATTGTATTATGTGTGAATAAATATGTAGATAAGTTTATTTTTGCCAAATACCACTCAAAATGTTGTGACAGTGACTGTTTAAGGGATTACCCGGAAGATTCCTTGAACGCCAAGAGTACAGTGTTATTCAAAACAATCCAGTTTGGCATGGTTTTGGGCAAATTAATAACTTCAAGCAAAAAAAAAACTCTTAGAAAGCCCGTGATATAGATATTGAAAATGGTATGTATACGTCCCTTACCGACAATAAGGTCATATATGACTCGGAGTTTTTCCGAGTTTTCGCGCAATGGAATTTTTTCCCTCTCAGAACTGTTATATTATATTTGATCACATAGCATTAGGAAAACTCAATTTTACATGAATTCACTTGATGAATAAAAGTGTGAAGCGAAAAAGTTAAAAGACCCGAATTAGCAAGAGTTTATTGTATTACCTTTGACAGTGGTCTGCATCTTATTAAAATCCCTGACCAACCAGTCGAGTTTTTGCATCATTGTAGCTTCATCTGTAAAGCAATCATAATAATATAGTTCTTTTAATTAATTGGTATAAAGAAAACATAATACATAATTTCGCTACAACATAGAAAAACAAAAAAGTGCACAGAATCCAACAAACTTAGAAAAATTACACTTTTTTAATAAATATTTGAAATAATAATAAAAATAATAGAATACAATATTAAAATTAATAATATTGCTCTTCAATTCTGCAATAGAGGATCGATGGATTAAACATTTCAGTTTTATTACAAAGATAAAATTTTCTAACATTGTGTTAAAAAATAGTCCAAATGTATAATATGTAACGGTACAATTTTAAATATTTAGAAGTTTAAAGATTAATAATTAAAAAAAAAGTATTAAAAGACCTCACAACAAATTTAACCCTCTAACCGTATTTTCTTTAATATACAAAAAAGGACTTAAATAATTTTGTCTTGTTAAATAATTAATGGTCCAACAAATTAAAAAAAAAACATCCGTTCTACATTATCCCTTTTCGTTTGGGCGCCAGGTGAGAAAAGGTAAATACGGCCTGGAGGTTATCCATTTCTGTTTAATCCTTTAAGGACAAGAAAGTCAAAAATTGGGGGTCAGAAAAAATCACTTTTTCTGACTTTATAGACCATGACATAATTTTAGAAAGCCGTGGAAAAAATTTTATTTTTGGGTCACCGGTGACCCAATCGTCCTTAAAGGGTTAAGGCATCAAAAGACTGAAAAATTTTTATTGAAAAATAATGAACAGTAAAATAAATTAAATTTGAACGTTTTTTTTATGAATGAATGTTCTATAATTATCTAAAAAATGATAATTTTTGAATTAGACCTTAGTGAAGCTCGTATGGCAATAAGACTAATTTTTAATGAATAGGTCACGGTATGAAAATATCTCTTTCTTGTGTAATTAAAAGGGACTTTAAAATACATTGCTTATTTTCTGGCCTTATTTCATGATCTGGGGCATTAATTGTCGATATTAAGGAAATTTATCATTATTGTTGAAGTCTGGGGTGAAATGATAACTTTTGCTTTCGCTAGTAGCGATTCGACACTTTCGGATCTCTAGTATCGTTAGATCCAAATGATGAGATGAAATGAGTGTCGGCTCTTCACGAATTGTCGACTCGTTATTGTGACATTTTGGGACAGTGAAACATAACCTCACACTATAGTGATGTTTTGATATTGCAAATTTTAGAGATTCAGTGATTTTGTGTATTTAATCGCATAAATGGATTTGGAAATTCTCTTTGATGATGGTTGGGAGGGTGAGGAAGATCAACCTGCATTCCGCGAGAGGGCGAGAGAATTGCGAGATAAATATAATCCATTGGAACTCCCGGAAGACGAGTAAGTTTACCATTTTCATTTATTCCTTTTTTATTTATTTACGTGTATATTTGTGTTCTGCTTCAGATTCAGACAAAGGTATAGGCTCTCAAAAATTGCCTTCACCTATGTTCATCAAGAAGTGGCTCCGGGAATTGCGGGACAAATTTCATCGTCCATCCCAACGGTGGCAAAATTGGTCGTGACTCTTTCAGTTTTGGCTACGGGATCATATCAACACTCTGCTGGATCGGACTTTGTCAACACCATGGACCAAAGTACTGTGTGCAAAATTTTATGAGAAGTAGTTGAAGTCATGCAGAATGCTCTGTGCCACGAGTGGATCACATTCAGCAAGCAGGAAGAATGTAAGGAGGATTTCTACAGGAAACACAAAATACCTGGAGGTACACATTTTAACATTGATACTCCATTGTATTTGAAAAAATTTAAAATTGCATTTTCTATACAAATTTTTATTCGCTTTTACAAATTAGTCCTAAAAGATCTTAATATTTTTTTAAACACTGTATTGACCACTATTGAAACAATTGTGAACAATCATACAAAATAACCAATTTTACAAATTACCTATTTTAATACATTTGTAATATTTTTTACCTCCAGTGATTGGATGTGTAGATGGTTCACATATTCCCTTGTTGAGACCAAAAGAGAATGAACATATGTTTCTAAATAGAAAGGGCTATCATTCTTTAAATGTAATGGTTATGTGTGATCACCTTGCGAGGATTATGGCTATTAATGGAAGATATGGCGGTGCTGCCCACGATTCATTTGTGTGGAGTCATTCGGCAATCTGAAGGCGCTTGGAGATGGAATACAGAAATGGAGATGTGTGCTCATTACTACTTGGTTAATAGTCCAATAATATTCTATATAACTTTCAACACGTTCTAATTTTTGTTTCTTATAGGGGATTCCGGGTATCCCTTAGAGCCATGGTTATTAACACCATATAGATGTGCAGCCGAAGGAACTCCAGAAGCATATTTTAACAGAGTGCACTCATCAGCAAGATCATGCAACGAAAGATGTCTTGGACAATTGAAAGGACGCTTCCGTATTCTTCTGTTAGAGCGAAAATCTCGGTATTCACCTGAAAAACTTCTGAAAATTGTGAACGTTTGTTCTGCTCTCCATAACGTGTTCAAGTTCTATAACGTGGAAGATGTTGAACTTGTACCAATTCCACCACAAGTCAATATTGGTCATGAAAATGTAGAGCAGCAGGAGGTCAATAATATTCTCAGACAGCAAGCATCAAGAATCAGGGATCAAATTAAAGGATCGCTTTGGTCTCAGAGAAATTCTAGATAACTTAATTTCAGTTTAACATTTTAACTGCTCGAAATCCAAAAGAGAGCAGTTTTCACAATCGACTTTTTTTTTCAAGTTTGCAAAATTCTAGCTGCTAAACGGTAAGAGAAATTGACTTCCGGTCTTCGGTGACCCCCCACAATGTCAATACATTCTATCGAACTAACTTACCCAAATTACCCCCCCCACCCCTTCATGCGCTCCCTATCCCCCAAAAATAGGCAAAAAATGAGGTTTTTCTAATTTAAAAAAAAAATGGCCATGACGATTTCCTTCATTTTTGGATATGTTATGGAGGTAGTCCAGCTGAACATTTCGTGCTTAGACACCTATCACCGGAAAAATCGCCATCTTGAATTATTCAAGGTCAAAAGTCAACTACCATAGAGGGCCGAATTTTCAACGGATTTCGACAAATTTGGACATTTTTGAAAGATCTTTTAATTCTGAACCCGACTGCATCGCTCACAATCGGTGATGGATCAGGAAAGTAACGGTAATATATTTATTTTAAAAATACTGTTTTTCGCACTTTTTCAGTCTTTTCACCCATATAAAATTTAAACGGTAAGAGATATCAACTTCCGGTCTTCGGTGGCCCCACCTCAAATGACATTATCTCGAACGTAATTTTTTTGTTTTTACCCCCTCCCTCTTCATGCGCTCCCTATCCCCCAAAAATAGGCAAAAATTAGGTTTTTCTAATTTTAAAAAAAATTGGCCCTGACGATTTCCTTCATTTTTGGATATGTTATGGAGGTAGTCCATCTGAACATTTCGTCCTTAGACACCTATCACCGGAAAAATCGCCATCTTGAATTATTCAAGGTTGAAGCTTAATTTTCACCCGATTTGTTCAATTAATTAATTTTTTGAAAGATTAAGGATTTTGTGAAGCCCTCTTCTTGAACAATTTTCAACTTCAAGATGGTTTTGTGGTGATTTATAGGCAAATTTAATTCGATAATAATTTTCTATAAATCAGAATGTTTGCGAAAAGGTATATAAGGCAGAGGTCTTTCTCAGGAGTTCGAGCAGCTCGCAAAGCGTCGGACGCTTTGCCACCCCTTTTAATATTGAATTCATAGATTTCTTCACAGTCTATCAGTTCATTTTCGAAGGAAAATAAAGCTAAATAAATTTACCTGAAAAGTCTTTTTACTACTATTAAATAACAAGGTGAAGTTTAGATTAGGGTAAGAGAATTTAATTCAGTCACTGAAAGTAATACTACCTTAAATTTAATTTTTTTTTTCATCGTTATCACATTTTATTTCGTCAATAAATATAAAGTCTAATTCGAAAAAGTAGTACAAGATCACAACCTTGTCAACAGTCTTTGAAAGATTAATCCTTCTTCTCCATAAGGGCGTTTCTTTTTTCCTGAATATCGTTACCGCGCTTCAATTCCTCATGGATTAATCTCATGTAAGTGAGATAATCCTTGTGGAAGTCCGCCTGCTCTCGAATATACTTGTCCCTGCTGGATTCAGTCCTTGTCTGAATCTGCTGCTTTTTGGTGGTGCGCTTCTTGGTATGTGATGATGTTGAAGTTTTTGGAATAGAGGCAGCAGAAGTAGAAGCAGCTGGGGCACTAGAGACATTTGGGGCACTAGAGGCAGCGGGGGCACTAGAGGCAGCGGGGGTACTAGAGGCAGCTGGGGCGGCAAAAACATCTAGGGCGTCGAAGGAATCAAACGCTTCGAATCCCTGTTCAAGTCCCGCTGTCAGAGCCTCACATACCGGAGGATTCAAACATGGGGGGGATCCATCAAAAGATGGCCCCTGAATTCCCCGCACGGAGGCCTTCAAACTTCAACTAGCGGCTTCCACTATTAATGCATCTAGTTCATCTAGGGGAGTCGCTTTTGATGGGCCTCCTCCAGTTGTTCCCATGTCCCTTTTGTTGCTGGACAGAATATTTTTCACTTTCTGCTTCCTATCTGTCCAGCACTTTCTCCACACCAGCTCGGGTCGTGTGGGTGGCCCTGAAGCATTAAGCTTCTCTGTGAGTTGGGCCCACAATATTTTGTGATGTTTCTTCCCCTGACTCGTGTCCGTCATATTCCTCGCAAGACCCCTATGTGCATTCATGAATTCTGCCATGATTTTTCTCTTGCGAAGTTCATTTTTGGTGCTCTGTCCATTTTGAACTTAAAAAATATACAATTAATGATAACTATTATTAATAACAATAAGAGACCGTTAAAATCACAGTTAAAATAGTGAAATAAAAGAATTTTACTTACTTCGAAAAAAGACTTTTCACTTTGACAGAACAAATCGACAGCTCCAGAGGTGTCGATAAATTATTAGCGAGAATTATCGACACTAGCGACAAAAAATGCAAGTTATCATCTCGATTACTCATTATCGACACTCGACACTAGCGATGGGACAATTCGAGAGAGTTATCATTTCACCCCTGCTTTTTTATCCACATCTCTTTATACGCAGAAATCGACTGTTTTACTCATTCGAGGCAGTCCTTTGTGTCATTTCAAAAAAAAAAAAAATCGTCTCCTCAAAATGAAACTGTCCTGAGTGTATTCATTTTGTATCAGCATTTGTAGAAAATGTAGTTAGAACAGTTTCATTTTGAGGAGACGAATTAAATAAAAAAAACGGTAATTTTTGAAAATAAATTTTTTTCCTCCGGCCTTCTAAAGCTGTATTTTGCTCTAAAAAGTTAGACAAAATATTTTTCTGACCCTCGAATTTTGATTTTCTTGCCCATACAGGGTTAACTTTTCACCGATAATACCGTTCACAGACGGTGTTTTTTTTCCTTCTAAAAACCATACTTTCATTTTTTTCAGATTTATCAATTGAAATACACGAACTAGAATAACATATCTTTCAGGAAATAAATTTTTTTTTAGCGTAGCTAGATTATTTTAAAACTATTTTTTAGCACTTGAAATCGAAAAATGTGGTGAACGAAATTTTGTTATTTTTTCTCACCTGTTACACAAATCTGAAGACGGTAACTAAACAAAAGGTCAACAAAATGAGTTCAGCTTCAGAAAATACGTTAGTAACACTATATAACTGAGGACGCGTAGATATTTTAACTTCGAATAAGTAATAATTGCGCAGCAAATGCGATTTGTAGAATCGACCGTCTTTACGCGACAGACAGGGTTACAACCATTTGAATGTCAAAATGGAAAATATCGAAACAATGACCCGGCTGGACAAGTGTATTGAAAGTTTGCACGATATATCGCTATTTTTGTAGATATGTGGATGTTGTCAAAATGTCCGTCCTAATGGTGTCTTCACACCTAGAAGCAATTTTCGTCAAAAATTGCCTTTTTTAACCCTTTAAGGACGAGGCACTTTTCCGGACCGAAAATCAACAAAAAAAAACCAATAAACAAAACTTGTGAAATGTCTTGTATCTAACCTTGAAAAGTTCAACAGAGTCTGATTCGATGTATTTTTTGCCTCTATGAACGATAGGGACAAAAATAGCTCGAAAATTTAAATTAATTTTCTGACAATACCCATGGTGTAATGACTTAAGAAGGTGTGCTCACTACATAAATAGAGAGTGACAACATGATATCTTGTTTCTCACTCTTGAGGAATTTGAATTCTGATTCTAACGACATTTTGCTGTCAATTTGAGTGGTGTGAGTCGAAACAATTTTGGCGGCGGCAAAGCCATGACCCGCCGGCTTTTTCTATAGAATAGGCATTGAAAGCTTTGTAAATAAATTTTGCAATATTTCATTGTCAATGGATTGATTTACGATCTCTTTTGTTACAAAATTTTACAATTTACATTTTTTGTAAAAACTTGATTTTCATTCTTGGTTTTATTTCAATAAGAATTTAAAACTGTAAAAATTGATCATATAGACTGAGTTTTGGATGCCAATTTACAAGAGATAGCAAGGGACATTGAAAATTTCAATATTTGTTTTAAATTTCAGCGAAATAACACCCCCAGTTAATGTGCTGACGTCGCGCCATGAAAAAGCGGCCCAATGTCTAGTAATGTCAAATGGTATTTATGTTTTTTTGAAGGTTATGTGCATAACTCCACGTGATTTATTAAGTTCAAGTGATATACCAAAAATAATTTACAAGTCAAGAAGTGCTTTAAGTGATCCTTTCTGAGATGCCTAGTGTCTGTGCAGTGAAGCATTGTGGGAAATCCACGGCAAAGGGCAATCCAGTGCAAATGTTTCGTTTTCCCAAAAATGAGATTCTGCAAAAGAAATGGATTGCATTCACACAGCGGGAGGGTGCATGCAATGTCCAGGTTGGAAGAATTTGTTCAGCACATTTTTGTGAAGAAGATTTCACACAATTCGGTCCCGCAAATCCTAACCGAAAGAAACTGAAAATTGGCGCTCTGCCTCGAATTTTCTGCCCAAATACGAAACTTCCGGATCATCCAAAAGTTTCTGATTCTGATGGAGATGGCTGCATGGTAAAACCTTCACCAATTTTGCCAATCAATGCTTCCATTAAGTTAAAGTCAAATGTCGCATCTGCATCTAAAACAGCTTCCAAGGAGTCTCAGACAGATATTTCAGCAGTTGATATTCAAATGTTTGAAATCAACACACAGTAAGACCATTTTGATTTCATAATGTTATATTGGGTGATTGCATAAGTTCGTGGGAACGTTCACACACGTGATTAAAATGTATCCTATAGCTTAATCACGTGATATTTCTTAACTTTTCTGTATACACTGGAAATAATATAATGTTTTACATTCCTATAATGCGAACTATCCTTCAAAAAAGTCATCATGTGCTTTGGAAGACTTAACCAAAATGTGGAAAAAAGGTGCATTTGCAGCATTTAATGTTAGACGAATTTTAGAAAGGTCCAAGTAATGGACTTCCACTGAAAGACATTTTAGGCGTTTATTTGGATTATGTTCTTTTTTTTGGAATATCTAAGAGGTGTTTTAGAAAATTTTGAAATAGTGATTTATCCTTCGAAAGATAAACTCCATTTCAAACGGTCTTTAACATTGACGATACTGTGGGTATCCTAATGGAAGAAAATTTGTGGATAACATATGAGATTTTTAAGATGTTGGAAAACAATAATTCGATTGCATTTCGCCATTTTCAAAATATTGGATACGTTGCCAAAATCGATACATGAATTGCATATTTTTTGACTGAAACGCTTAAGGTAAACTGAATGAATGTGGCCATTTTTCTCCTCGTTTCTTACGATAAATAGTCTTTTTTTGGATCGATTGGAAACAACTGATTGAAAATGGATTCAATACAACAAATTAGAGTCGAAAAGGTCCTGAAGAAAACAGTCAAGCTGATCTGCATCTCACTATGGTGATGTTGCAAATTTGATGTGATTTCAGGGAAAATATTTTCTTTAGGTTATGGCCTCTACACACTACAGAAATTTATGTCCATATTGAAGAGTTTTTCTTGCACAAGCATAGGAAATTTTCTTCAATATGGACATATATTTCTCTGGTGTGTACAGGCCATTACACAATCTCGACGAAATAATCATAGAAGACAGGAACTGTGAGAATTTTGCCAGTTTTGACAGTATATATAAGAAAAAGTATAAATTCTTTTTAGATAAAAGAAAAGCATAATTTTTTAAGAAAACAATGCGAAAGCGTGAGGCTCATAAGAGACGTTGTCAAAATCCTAAAGAAATTATAGTGGAAAATTATTCAGCTCCTACAATATTCTTCATGCATTGCGCCTTCCGATTATCATGATTATCATTAGTTCAAATTTCTATCGAATATTTATAGATGTAAAAATATTAAATTTATAAAAGCTGTCAAAAACCACCTTTCGAACTATATTCAAGAAAAGAAAAGTCTTTCTCTTTAAAAATGAAGTTGATAAGCTTATATCTTTGGAGGAAAAGTGATCAATTGAGACTGTAATTTTGATTATATATATTATAATATCTTTAAAAAAAAATGTTGAAATTTGCTTTTGGGTGGCCCACGAACTCATGCAATATTTTTTAATTATTTTTTACGATTTCACAAATTTAACGGAAACTTGGTATTTAAGAAGACTCATCAATTACCAAGAAGATTGTACTCATTTATAAGTTTTCTTAGTTTTTTTTTCGTCAGTTTCAGCTCTGATTTGGAGTTGTTTTTTATTATCTTTTGAATTGCAGCGTATTTAGCAAATTGAACTTTTCTTTTTTGGTATTATGAAATACGTTACTTGTTTTATAAGAATAATTTATATATGGCTAAAATGTGCCTTATTTAGAGTTAGTTTAAGTACGGAAAGTATTTTATTTTAGAGTTTCTCCAGCTATGTTTTTATAAAAATTTTATAAGTTAACAATAAACAATTCAGTCATATTATAAAAAGGGTCTTCAATATATTTTTAATTCTTAGGATGACTTCGAGCAAGGATAAAGAAATCCTAAAGTTGAAAAGTGAGAATAAATCACTCAAAGAAGAAAATAATTTGCTGAAATATGAGCTCGAAGCTATGAGGAAAATCTTTTCTGAGACTCAAATGTCCGCTGTTATTAATGACTACGCGAAAACTAAGTGAAAACCCTCAGATATTGCCATAGCATTGACCTTACACTCTCGGGGTCCTCGATCTTACAAATATTTAAGGCAGGATCTTAAATATCCCCTTCCAGCGGAATCGACGCTAAGAAGATGGACAGCAACAATTTAAACTGCGCCCGGATTCCAAAACTTTGTGTTTTCACTAATGGCTGCACAATTTGAGTGTCCCAAAGATAAGGTCACGGTCCTTTCCTTTGATGAGGTCAAGATCTCAGGAGACATGGTTTATGACCCATCGAGCGACAGAGTGCTTGGACCTCATCAGAACGCCCAAGTAATAATGGCAAGAGGACTCTTTACAAATTGGAAGCAGCCCATTTATTATGATTTTGATAAAAACATGAGTCAGGAAATTTTGTTCTCTGCTATAGAAAAGCTAGAGAAAGAAGGATTTCATGTAGTCTCTGTAACACATGATCTTTCTGGAGCAAATCGTGGCCTGTGGAGAGACTTGCAGTTGAGTGAAAATTGCACAAGGTAAAAATTTATGTATTAAAAAATTGTGATGTCCTTTGGAACCCTTAAATTACCGAGAAACTGTGAAATTGAAATTGATTTGACACTAAAATCGTTAAAAATTCATGATGATGTAGCAAGATCTCATCTAAATGAAATTTTGTGGTAACTGGTTCAAAATGAAAAATAAGACAAATATTTGACTTAGAGGCGATTATTACTTTAAACTGTGTCAATTTAAAGAGACAACACGGGAACAGATACGTGTCACTGTGTTTAAGTGTTAATGAGAGAAATCTTAAGGACTAAAACTATGTGAATCACTGAGATTTTCAACATTACCAAAGAACTTGGTCATAAGTGGAAGACGTTCTGGTACGATTGTATAAAATTTTCTTAGTACAAAATGGTTTTTACTTTTAGGTTAGATATTTTGGGCCTAATTGTTGCTTAAAGAATTTGTAAAAGATTTTATTTAATATAATCTTTGCATGCGAAAACAGCCATTTTCTGCTTATTAATTCTTTTTTTTTTATTAGTTTTAACGGTTGCAACTGTTTTTTCTACATTACATAATTAGTAGTAGTAATGACCAATTTTAGCTTTTATTAGCTTTGCTGATTGCTATATTTGGTGACGTAGAATCCATCTATGCAACATTGTTTTGCTATATTCGCTTTTTGGACTAGTTCGTAGTCTGATATCCTGATTTTAATCAACATTCTTCTCACACCACATTAATCATTTTTCTGTTCCAAATGCTAAATCCGCTAATTATTCATAGAAATCTTCTCTCTCCGAAGATTTTGGCCTACATTCGAGAAGACTCTATCGATACTATTATATTCTTACTATGCTTATTAGAGTCGTAGCTCTTCAGCATGCATGTGTTCCATGTTTTTAATAATCGATTTTTCATGTCGCTTATTTATTTGTGTGCGCTCAATATAAAAATTTGTTTTATCAACAAAAGTATTATAAATATTTATATTTGCAGTTTCAAAATTCCAGACAATGAAAATGAAATATTCGTCATTCCGGACCCACCGCACTTAATAAAACTTCTACGCAACCATTTTATTGACCAAGGTTTTTTTATTAATGGCCAAAGTAACCGCAGAACCACTCCACGAATTGGTTGCATTAACTGAGAAATGTAAACTAAGGATAGCTCACAAGTTGACTGCGCACCATTTGTCTGTCAAAAAAGCTGAGAGACAAAAAGTTAAATTGGCAGTATAGGTATTTTCTAACTCTGTGGCATCAGCTCTGATGTTTTTGGGCGAGAAAGGATTACTAAAATCCAAAAACTGGAAACTGACGTCAGAGGTGATAAAAGTCATCAACGACTGGTTTGATGTTATGAATTCCAGAGTTCCGTCTCAAGACAGCAGAGACCGCACCAAAGCTTATGGTCTGGCCCTTTTTAAGCAGAACGAGATCCTGGAAAAAATGATTGCGTTTGTGGATGCGATGAGATTAGTCAAGAGGAACCGCAAAGGTGTTGAAGTCCAGGCAAGAACAAAAGCGCCTTTCCAAATTGGGATTTTAATGGCAACTAAATCATTACAATCCCTTTTTGCCAACATGCGGACAAAATATGAGATCAGATATATCCTCACAAACCGCCTCTGTCAAGACGTTTTGGAGCATTTTTTTTCTCTTATACGTAAACTGGGAGGATTATCTGATCATCCTCACTGCCTGGACTTCATGAGAAGATTTAAGCGCCTCATTTGCGGATCCAGGAATTCAGTAATATCTACGGAGGCAAATATCCAGGATCCTGAGACACCTGCTCAATGCGTTACATCTTTTGAAACTATTTCACATGATGTAATTTCGTCCATCAGAAAAGAAGAAGATGATGAATTGAATTCTAATGACGAGGACATTGATGTAGGAAAAGACACCATTGAAGAGGCTGGCCTCGAGTATGTTGCTGGATATGTGGCAAAGAGGCGCAGAGAAGATCAAGATCAGGAAATTCTAGGAACACCTTCTGCAAGGGTAGAGGAATCTGAAGCTTCGAGCTCATCATGGGTAGAAATGGTCCCAGAAGGAGGATTGATTGTCCCTTCTGAAGAATTTTTCGATGAAGCCAAAATTTTGAAAAATTTTTTTGAAGCTTTCAATAATACGAATGATGGCATTAATAAAGAGCCAGAATACATGAAAAATCTTATGCAGTGCGCGAAAAACTCTAAAGCAGTAACGAGCTCTCTCAAAACTCAAAAATTGACTTTCCGCACAATGACTTATATAAGAATTAAAACACTTAATAATAGAAAAAGGATGCTCGAGGAAGATAGGAGAAACGAAAGGAAGATGAAGAAAATAAAAACTTGAAAATTTAAAAATGTGTCTTAGTTCTCGCTTTAATTTTCACTTCTCACCATTTGATTTATCAAATTTGTCAAGAACTGTTATCTCTTTGTAACACCAATCAATATAAATTTTACTGCTTGATCTCAAAGAAAGAACAGTTATATAATCCGCTTCTTCTCCAACTTATCACTGCTTTGGTGACTTTGGTGAGCTTATGCCACCTCCAACTCGTCCAAAGCCATGTTTTTTCGGTTTTTCTCTAAATTGGCCCAAGGCTTTTCAATGATTTCCGGTTATGTTTCAGAGGTAGTCCAAACGAGCATTTCGTCTAAACATTTCACTTTAGAAGGATTTTTTGTTTTAATTAATTTGGCTGAATTTGGATTTTTTGGAAAGGTCTGGACATTTCTTATCCGAGTATATCAGTCCCAATCAGTAACTAATTGATCAAGTAATCGTAATAGATTTATTTCTCTCGATTTTCCCGTTTTATTTGCGCATAAGTATGTTGACAGAACTATCCTAAAATATACATTTCTTAGCCGATTTTTTTAGTCCGGAATTGTTTTTTTTTTATTTAATTTTCGAATGAATTTAATGGTTAATAAAGCGGTATACACCTAAGAAATATGCAAAAAGATAATTCACGGGTAGCTCAATCTCGTGAGTCCGAGAATTCCGAAAAGCTGAAACGCTTTGCCATTTTCTTTTGAGTTATAAAGTATCAAATTGTGGTTGGAAAATAAAATATTTAATTATTTTTATATATATTATCAGTCCAGTCCTTATGAAAACACATATTGGAAATTTTGAGCCCAATTGAAGCAAATTAAATAATTTTATCGAGAAAAATAACTGCGATTATTCGGTATATCCTATTTCAAAAACAATAAAAATTTCCAACAATATACAATTAAAGCATCTAAAATCATTTTTGAAGTGAAATTTATGAGAAAATATTCAAATAAAAATATTTCACTGTGTTTAGCTGGTTGACAACAACACAATTTTGAAAGCCGCCGCAGAACGTTTTTAGACTTACACCTTCAAAATGTCAAAATTGCTGAATTTCTTTGTTTTGGTTTTGCTTTTTTGGTAAAACGAAGTGATTTTGTGGTTTTAATTTATAAATAGTGTTCTAAAAAGTAGTTTAAAAGATTCTAGAATCTCTACTTTTGCGAATATTTAGATTCCGGTGCGAGTGTGATGTTTTTTTTTTTTGTGAAGAACTGTGGGAGTTCAGTGCAGCATATTTCAGGTTAGCCTCTTTTGAAGTTGTGTGATTATAAAGTAAAAAACTCACAAATTCGGGATTAATAAACCATGTTTTGAATAAATTATTGAATTTGGTAGGAAAATGACTTGTATTGAATTGAAATCTGAGGGTTTTAATAGCTTTTCAGAAGTGACCGTTAATTTCACGATTTCAAATACCCCAATACCCCAGCTGCTATGTAGTGAGCACACCTTCTTAACTCGTTACACCATAGACAATACCAATGAATGATAATTTTCGTCCTAATGAAAGATATTATATATAGTTATTGTAGTTTCATTTCCCAAAACGGTTTTGTAAATTAAAAATTGCAATTATAAAAAATAACTAAAATCATTTTTCAACATGAGATCGCAGAATAAAGGAAAGATTTGTGTTTTATAACAAAAAAAAATCACTAAGCTCCTAGAATGAGTTTTTTTTTTATTATTTGTGCATGAACAGGCTTTTTAAATAAAAGTTTTTAAATGAAAGTTCTTTGTAAACTACATAATAAGTCTAGCAGTGATTTAATGACTAAATAAAAAAATAAAAAAAAGACTTACCGTCGGGCATTTCTGCGGCCATTGTTATCTTTCGAGCGAGCTGCAAAAAAAATCAATCATATTAGAAAAATATTTGTAATTAAAAATCTAATATATATATATATATATATATATATATATATATATATATATATATATATATATATATATATATATATAGAGAAAAAGTTTATTTGGATTTTTTGGTTATTACGATGTAATAAATTCAAAGAAACAATTTGCATTGTCTGATTTTTGTCCAATATAATGTGTGGAGAATTACCTGTGGTAAACAATAATTTCTCTGTGATAGGATTCTGTGATATCTAATACCCTCTTCTTCCTGCCCAGTTTACCTATAAATATATTGTGGTGTTATAAATCTGTCAGGGACTGTGTGTTTCTTGGGCTTCCTTCTACCGTTTGTGATATTCACGTACCTGGAAATATATATTCCTTTAGTAAATGTCTTCAACAGTGATCCGGAACGTAGGCGGCTGGATTTTCCAGAAGACGTTTCCTCGATGACCGCCAAATGCCCTTCACCAAATCCACTGAGGCAGTGAAACACAATTATCACCTTCACCAATTATTTATTTACACCAATTTCTCCACTACTAGACTGAACACAGTTTAACTCTACGTCACTGTCGTTTTTCTGTATTTTAAAGTTAATATTTTTATGACAATTTTACAAATAAATTTAATAAACTTCTCTCCTCACGTCTCTTTGCAAAATCAAGTCTTACGTAACTCCCATACTCGTTCCCCTTATTCCCCTACTTTCTTTCCAGCTGATCTCATTCACCACTTTTTCCTCTTTCTCTCTCCCTCCATGCATGTTCAAAATCCAACCGTCTTTTGTCTCTTATTGTTAAGAGGTCCTATAGAATGGAAATTCTATATATAATGCAACAGGCGTAAAATATTCCAAAGCATTTGTTACATGTCATTAATAAAACACTATTGTCGATATTTTATGGAAAGAACTGTCAAAAAATGTAAACAAAACGCGAAAAATTTTCAAGAGAAATTTGTTCCAAGTTTTCGACTTTCCCGTGCAAAATCATTTTTAATAACACTCTAGTGGAAATTCGCGATAGATAAATAAAGAATTTACGGATTAATTGAGAGGCTAAAAATAAAGAAAATGCTGCGGCAATAAGCGCTCAGAGATTTAAGATTTTAGAGCGATTTTATAAATTTGAAGGTAATGCATAAATACAGAAAAGAATGCTGGAAAAGGAAAAAGGTAGCACATTGGATAAAAAAAATGCAAAAATACTCACTTTAAAGGACCAACGTCAAAATTCCCCAAAACTATCCTTAAAAATATCCTTAAAATTCCAACTGGATGCCTTAAGACGAATAAAGGGTTCCCAAGCGACAATCCAACGCAAATTAGGAGATACAAATCTGTTAAAATCTGAGTAAAAGAAAAGCAAAAGAAATTCATCCATAGGAAGAACCATGGGAAGTTAAATCCAGATGCCAGAATAAAGATTCTCCTAGAAAATACCCTAGATAATGCCCTACTGAAGCTTCCATATTGTCAAGATCCTCACGAACTTATAAGACGTGTGATATAAATTTTCAATGCGTCTGTAAATTAATTTATATAAAGGCTAAATTTTTTTTAGAAAAAAGAGTATTTTTGATCTTTAATTAGATAATAAAGGTCTCCAGGGATCCAGAATTGAGTCTAGGAAGCTGCAAAGCTATGGCGGTAAGAATGGCACAAGATTGATGATGTTGAGCTATTAACGGAAGGAAAACTTGTTCAGACTTGTTCAGACTTGTTCAAACTTGTTACGGCTCATCTCCGATGGAGTATGGAGAAGCTAAGATTTAGTGTATAGCAAGCATTAAGAAGCCCTAAAATGGGATGATCTTGTAGTACAAAGAAGTCTCGCAAGCAAGAATCCAATGTGAGCCACCAAGGATCCAAGGATAAGAAATTGGGATGGATTTTCACAATGCATAGATTGAAATGGAATTTCACAACGCATAGAAATGTTGCAATTGTCCGAATGTCGCGGCGTAATTTCTGAATTTTTAATTGAAAATGCAAAAAAGGATGTTTGGGGCTCACGGGGGAAGTGCAAGAAATACTTTGTGTAAGGCTTTTCCGATGATTTTTAGTCAAAATTGGAGAAAAATGTCTTACCTAGAAAATGGCGGTGGAGCTTGCAAAAGCTTTGTAACCAAGTATGAGAATTGGGCGCTACGCGATAAGTAAAAAATTCCACTGTGAGTGTGATGGCGGCGCTGTAGAAGCGTCAAGTTGTCGAAAAATATACCAGGGGGCAGTAGTGCGGAGATGGCGCTTTTCAAATTTGTTTCGGTTTTCGAATATGTAATCGAAAATTTTTGCAACCACAATATTGTGAGGTTATGCGGTTTTGTGTAGTGAAAAGTGAAAATTAATATACTTCCAAAGTTTCAAAATGCGTATAGCCCTTCCCATTCCCAGTCGAAAATCGCACCCGGCGACCTATTAGAGTGGGACACGTCGTGTTCCCCAAAGATGGCAGGCACTCAGCACGCAGCTGCAGCTCTCTTGTTAGTCGCCCAGACCAATGGGGTCTTCTCGGGCGCTTTAACATGCTGCTCGATGGGATGTTGGAAGGAATCCTGCACGTCTTCAGGGTCGGAGGGCAATTCGGACACACCCTGTGGGTGATGCTCACGGCACGGCCTCCTTAGTCGCACCGATAATGCCCGGGTGAGCAATGCAGATCATGTCTGCGAGATTGGGAGGGAGCACGACCCCAGGGATGGTCACAGAGAGGGTATTCCCTACTCTTCGCTCCACCTCAGATGTATGATCCTTCCTAGAGAGCGACAGTCTTCCATTTGTCTCCCGGAAGTCCTCCCTCACCAGCCTGAAAGCGTTCAGTCGGGATGTGAGCCCCAGGCGGAAGGAGTAAGCGTCACTTCGCTGCCTCTTTACTGGTGGATGAGGGAATAGGGAATTCCTCCGAATATTTTCATTTGACTTCGACAGTGGAATCAGGTGGATGCAAAGGGTGAGTATTGAACAAGAGGTCTCCCAGATCCCCCCAAGGGTCGAAGGGGGCAAAAGCCTCGATTCTTTTCCCTTTTAGTACGGAAAAGATGCAATAGCCGCTTCTCTTTCCCTCCAGTATAGAAAGGGGGCAATAGCCTTGTCTAAATAATTTTTTTTATTAGAAAAATTTGGGACTTTTATCCGATTTTAACTTTAATTCGCTATAAATTTTATATTGTATTTTTTCAATCTTTATGGTGAATAACGTCTAATTACTTAACCCTTTAACCCTCTAATGATTATGAGTCACTGCAGGTTAGTGGAATAATATTCTCGGTAATAGTCTTCCTAACATCTTCTGAAGGTTTGAACTCATTTTGACTCTTCGTTTAGTTGCTATCCCCAGTTTTGTGTGACAAATCAGAGAAAAAGAGGGAAATTTTTTTTGTGCAGAAAATCTCATTTCTAAATTCAAGAAAAATACCGGTCTAAAGTAATCTGACTAAAATAAATTTATTTTTTACTCAAAAATATGTCGTTCAATTTTATAAATTTTAATTTAAAAAATTGAAAAAAATTAAAATAT
>NW_026604504.1:0-28003 GCF_024763615.1 Phlebotomus papatasi
AAAATTTCTCAATGAAAATCACATTAGAATACTTCAAATAATTCTAACAATCAATTAATATCTTTAGTTGAATTTTTTCTTGGAAAAATTCCCATTAAAAATCATTATGATCCCACCCTTGGGAGTTTTTTTTAATTTTTTAAAAATGCCAAAATCTGCTCTAGAAACCGCAATTCTTAAAATTTCTCAATGAAAATCACATTAGAATACTTCAAATAATTCTAACAATCAATTAATATCTTTAGTTGAATTTTTTCTTGGAAAAATTCCCATTAAAAATCATCATGATCCCACCCTTGGGAGTTTTTTTTTAATTTTTTAAAAATGCCAAAATCTGCTCTAGAAACCGCAATTCTTAAAATTTCTCAATGAAAATCACATTAGAATACTTCAAATAATTCTAACAATCAATTAATATCTTTAGTTGAATTTTTTCTTGGAAAAATTCCCATTAAAAATCATTATGATCCCACCCTTGGGAGTTTTTTTTAATTTTTTAAAAATGCCAAAATCTGCTCTAGAAACCGCAATTCTTAAAATTTCTCAATGAAAATCACATTAGAATACTTCAAATAATTCTAACAATCAATTAATATCTTTAGTTGAATTTTTTCTTGGAAAAATTCCCATTAAAAATCATCATGATCCCACCCTTGGGAGTTTTTTTTTTAATTTTTTAAAAATGCCAAAATCTGCTCTAGAAACCGCAATTCTTAAAATTTCTCAATGAAAATCACATTAGAATACTTCAAATAATTCTAACAATCAATTAATATCTTTAGTTGAATTTTTTCTTGGAAAAATTCCCATTAAAAATCATCATGATCCCACCCTTGGGAGTTTTTTTTTAATTTTTTAAAAATGCCAAAATCTGCTCTAGAAACCGCAATTCTTAAAATTTCTCAATGAAAATCACATTAGAATACTTCAAATAATTCTAACAATCAATTAATATCTTTAGTTGAATTTTTTCTTGGAAAAATTCCCATTAAAAATCATCATTATCCCACCCTTGGGAGTTTTTTTTTAATTTTTTAAAAATGCCAAAATCTGCTCTAGAAACCGCAATTCTTAAAATTTCTCAATGAAAATCACATTAGAATACTTCAAATAATTCTAACAATCAATTAATATCTTTAGTTGAATTTTTTCTTGGAAAAATTCCCATTAAAAATCATCATGATCCCACCCTTGGGAGTTTTTTTTTTAATTTTTTAAAAATGCCAAAATCTGCTCTAGAAACCGCAATTCTTAAAATTTCTCAATGAAAATCACATTAGAATACTTCAAATAATTCTAACAATCAATTAATATCTTTAGTTGAATTTTTTCTTGGAAAAATTCCCATTAAAAATCATCATGATCCCACCCTTGGGAGTTTTTTTTTTAATTTTTTAAAAATGCCAAAATCTGCTCTAGAAACCGCAATTCTTAAAATTTCTCAACGAAAATCACATTAGAATACTTCAAATAATTCTAACAATCAATTAATATCTTTAGTTGAATTTTTTCTTGGAAAAATTCCCATTAATAATCATCATGATCCCACCCTTGGGAGTTTTTTTTTTATTTTTTAAAAATGCCAAAATCTGCTCTAGAAACCGCAATTCTTAAAATTTCTCAATGAAAATCACATTAGAATACTTCAAATAATTCTAACAATCAATTAATATCTTTAGTTGAATTTTTTCTTGGAAAAATTCCCATTAAAAATCATCATGATCCCACCCTTGGGAGTTTTTTTTTTAATTTTTTAAAAATGCCAAAATCTGCTCTAGAAACCGCAATTCTTAAAATTTCTCAATGAAAATCACATTAGAATACTTCAAATAATTCTAACAATCAATTAATATCTTTAGTTGAATTTTTTCTTGGAAAAATTCCCATTAAAAATCATCATGATCCCACCCTTGGGAGTTTTTTTTAATTTTTTAAAAATGCCAAAATCTGCTCTAGAAACCGCAATTCTTAAAATTTCTCAATGAAAATCACATTAGAATACTTCAAATAATTCTAACAATCAATTAATATCTTTAGTTGAATTTTTTCTTGGAAAAATTCCCATTAAAAATCATTATGATCCCACCCTTGGGAGTTTTTTTTTAATTTTTTAAAAATGCCAAAATCTGCTCTAGAAACCGCAATTCTTAAAATTTCTCAATGAAAATCACATTAGAATACTTCAAATAATTCTAACAATCAATTAATATCTTTAGTTGAATTTTTTCTTGGAAAAATTCCCATTAAAAATCATTATGATCCCACCCTTGGGAGTTTTTTTTTTAATTTTTTAAAAATGCCAAAATCTGCTCTAGAAACCGCAATTCTTAAAATTTCTCAATGAAAATCACATTAGAATACTTCAAATAATTCTAACAATCAATTAATATCTTTAGTTGAATTTTTTCTTGGAAAAATTCCCATTAAAAATCATCATGATCCCACCCTTGGGAGTTTTTTTTTTTAATTTTTTAAAAATGCCAAAATCTGCTCTAGAAACCGCAATTCTTAAAATTTCTCAATGAAAATCACATTAGAATACTTCAAATAATTCTAACAATCAATTAATATCTTTAGTTGAATTTTTTCTTGAAAAAATTCCCATTAAAAATCATCATGATCCCACCCTTGGGAGTTTTTTTTTTATTTTTTAAAAATGCCAAAATCTGCTCTAGAAACCGCAATTCTTAAAATTTCTCAATGAAAATCACATTAGAATACTTCAAATAATTCTAACAATCAATTAATATCTTTAGTTGAATTTTTTCTTGGAAAAATTCCCATTAAAAATCATTATGATCAATGCAATTCTTAAAATTTCTCAATGAAAATCACATTAGAATACTTCAAATAATTCTAACAATCAATTAATATCTTTAGTTGAAGAAAAAATTCCCATTTCATTTTTGGGAGATCCCACCCTTTTTTTTTTTATTTTTTAAAAATGCCAAAATCTGCTCTAGAAACCGCAATTCTTAAAATTTCTCAATGAAAATCACATTAGAATACTTCAAATAATTCTAACAATCAATTAATATCTTTAGTTGAATTTTTTCTTGGAAAAATTCCCATTAAAAATCAATGATCCCACCCTTGGGAGTTTTTTTTAATTTTTTAAAAATGCCAAAATCTGCTCTAGAAACCGCAATTCTTAAAATTTCTCAATGAAAATCACATTAGAATACTTCAAATAATTCTAACAATCAATTAATATCTTTAGTTGAATTTTTTCTTGGAAAAATTCCCATTAAAAATCATTATGATCCCACCCTTGGGAGTTTTTTTTTAATTTTTTAAAAATGCCAAAATCTGCTCTAGAAACCGCAATTCTTAAAATTTCTCAATGAAAATCACATTAGAATACTTCAAATAATTCTAACAATCAATTAATATCTTTAGTTGAATTTTTTCTTGGAAAAATTCCCATTAAAAATCATCATGATCCCACCCTTGGGAGTTTTTTTTTAATTTTTTAAAAATGCCAAAATCTGCTCTAGAAACCGCAATTCTTAAAATTTCTCAATGAAAATCACATTAGAATACTTCAAATAATTCTAAAAATCAATTAATATCTTTAGTTGAATTTTTTCTTGGAAAAATTCCCATTAAAAATCATCATGATCCCACCCTTGGGAGTTTTTTTTTAATTTTTTAAAAATGCCAAAATCTGCTCTAGAAACCGCAATTCTTAAAATTTCTCAATGAAAATCACATTAGAATACTTCAAATAATTCTAACAATCAATTAATATCTTTAGTTGAATTTTTTCTTGGAAAAATTCCCATTAAAAATCATCATGATCCCACCCTTGGGAGTTTTTTTTTAATTTTTTAAAAATGCCAAAATCTGCTCTAGAAACCGCAATTCTTAAAATTTCTCAATGAAAATCACATTAGAATACTTCAAATAATTCTAACAATCAATTAATATCTTTAGTTGAATTTTTTCTTGGAAAAATTCCCATTAAAAATCATCATGATCCCACCCTTGGGAGTTTTTTTTTAATTTTTTAAAAATGCAAAAATCTGCTCTATAAACCGCAATTCTTAAAATTTCTCAATGAAAATCACATTAGAATACTTCAAATAATTCTAACAATCAATTAATATCTTTAGTTGAATTTTTTCTTGGAAAAATTCCCATTAAAAATCATCATGATCCCACCCTTGGGAGTTTTTTTTTTAATTTTTTAAAAATGCCAAAATCTGCTCTAGAAACCGCAATTCTTAAAATTTCTCAATGAAAATCACATTAGAATACTTCAAATAATTCTAACAATCAATTAATATCTTTAGTTGAATTTTTTCTTGGAAAAATTCCCATTAAAAATCATTATGATCCCACCCTTGGGAGTTTTTTTTTAATTTTTTAAAAATGCCAAAATCTGCTCTAGGAACCGCAATTCTTAAAATTTCTCAATGAAAATCACATTAGAATACTTCAAATAATTCTAACAATCAATTAATATCTTTAGTTGAATTTTTTCTTGGAAAAATTCCCATTAAAAATCATTATGATCCCACCCTCGGGAGTTTTTTTTTTAATTTTTTAAAAATGCCAAAATCTGCTCTAGAAACCGCAATTCTTAAAATTTCTCAATGAAAATCACATTAGAATACTTCAAATAATTCTAACAATCAATTAATATCTTTAGTTGAATTTTTTCTTGGAAAAATTCCCATTAAAAATCATCATGATCCCACCCTTGGGAGTTTTTTTTTTTAATTTTTTAAAAATGCCAAAATCTGCTCTAGAAACCGCAATTCTTAAAATTTCTCAATGAAAATCACATTAGAATACTTCAAATAATTCTAACAATCAATTAATATCTTTAGTTGAATTTTTTCTTGAAAAAATTCCCATTAAAAATCATCATGATCCCACCCTTGGGAGTTTTTTTTTTATTTTTTAAAAATGCCAAAATCTGCTCTAGAAACCGCAATTCTTAAAATTTCTCAATGAAAATCACATTAGAATACTTCAAATAATTCTAACAATCAATTAATATCTTTAGTTGAATTTTTTCTTGGAAAAATTCCCATTAAAAATCATTATGATCCCACCCTTGGGAGTTTTTTTTAATTTTTTAAAAATGCCAAAATCTGCTCTAGAAACCGCAATTCTTAAAATTTCTCAATGAAAATCACATTAGAATACTTCAAATAATTCTAACAATCAATTAATATCTTTAGTTGAATTTTTTCTTGGAAAAATTCCCATTAAAAATCATTATGATCCCACCCTTGGGAGTTTTTTTTTAATTTTTTAAAAATGCCAAAATCTGCTCTAGAAACCGCAATTCTTAAAATTTCTCAATGAAAATCACATTAGAATACTTCAAATAATTCTAACAATCAATTAATATCTTTAGTTGAATTTTTTCTTGGAAAAATTCCCATTAAAAATCATCATGATCCCACCCTTGGGAGTTTTTTTTTAATTTTTTAAAAATGCCAAAATCTGCTCTAGAAACCGCAATTCTTAAAATTTCTCAATGAAAATCACATTAGAATACTTCAAATAATTCTAACAATCAATTAATATCTTTAGTTGAATTTTTTCTTGGAAAAATTCCCATTAAAAATCATCATGATCCCACCCTTGGGAGTTTTTTTTTAATTTTTTAAAAATGCCAAAATCTGCTCTAGAAACCGCAATTCTTAAAATTTCTCAATGAAAATCACATTAGAATACTTCAAATAATTCTAAAAATCAATTAATATCTTTAGTTGAATTTTTTCTTGGAAAAATTCCCATTAAAAATCATCATGATCCCACCCTTGGGAGTTTTTTTTTAATTTTTTAAAAATGCCAAAATCTGCTCTAGAAACCGCAATTCTTAAAATTTCTCAATGAAAATCACATTAGAATACTTCAAATAATTCTAACAATCAATTAATATCTTTAGTTGAATTTTTTCTTGGAAAAATTCCCATTAAAAATCATCATGATCCCACCCTTGGGAGTTTTTTTTTAATTTTTTAAAAATGCCAAAATCTGCTCTAGAAACCGCAATTCTTAAAATTTCTCAATGAAAATCACATTAGAATACTTCAAATAATTCTAACAATCAATTAATATCTTTAGTTGAATTTTTTCTTGGAAAAATTCCCATTAAAAATCATCATGATCCCACCCTTGGGAGTTTTTTTTTAATTTTTTAAAAATGCAAAAATCTGCTCTATAAACCGCAATTCTTAAAATTTCTCAATGAAAATCACATTAGAATACTTCAAATAATTCTAACAATCAATTAATATCTTTAGTTGAATTTTTTCTTGGAAAAATTCCCATTAAAAATCATCATGATCCCACCCTTGGGAGTTTTTTTTTTAATTTTTTAAAAATGCCAAAATCTGCTCTAGAAACCGCAATTCTTAAAATTTCTCAATGAAAATCACATTAGAATACTTCAAATAATTCTAACAATCAATTAATATCTTTAGTTGAATTTTTTCTTGGAAAAATTCCCATTAAAAATCATTATGATCCCACCCTTGGGAGTTTTTTTTTTAATTTTTTAAAAATGCCAAAATCTGCTCTAGAAACCGCAATTCTTAAAATTTCTCAATGAAAATCACATTAGAATACTTCAAATAATTCTAACAATCAATTAATATCTTTAGTTGAATTTTTTCTTGGAAAAATTCCCATTAAAAATCATTATGATCCCACCCTTGGGAGTTTTTTTTTTAATTTTTTAAAAATGCCAAAATCTGCTCTAGAAACCGCAATTCTTAAAATTTCTCAATGAAAATCACATTAGAATACTTCAAATAATTCTAACAATCAATTAATATCTTTAGTTGAATTTTTTCTTGGAAAAATTCCCATTAAAAATCATCATGATCCCACCCTTGGGAGTTTTTTTTTAATTTTTTAAAAATGCCAAAATCTGCTCTAGAAACCGCAATTCTTAAAATTTCTCAATGAAAATCACATTAGAATACTTCAAATAATTCTAACAATCAATTAATATCTTTGGTTGAATTTTTTCTTGGAAAAATTCCCATTAAAAATCATCATGATCCCACCCTTGGAAGTTTTTTTTTAATTTTTTAAAAATGCCAAAATCTGCTCTAGAAACCGCAATTCTTAAAATTTCTCAATGAAAATCACATTAGAATACTTCAAATAATTCTAACAATCAATTAATATCTTTAGTTGAATTTTTTCTTGGAAAAATTCCCATTAAAAATCATCATGATCCCACCCTTGGGAGTTTTTTTTAATTTTTTAAAAATGCCAAAATCTGCTCTAGAAACCGCAATTCTTAAAATTTCTCAATGAAAATCACATTAGAATACTTCAAATAATTCTAACAATCAATTAATATCTTTAGTTGAATTTTTTCTTGGAAAAATTCCCATTAAAAATCATCATGATCCCACCCTTGGGAGTTTTTTTTTAATTTTTTAAAAATGCCAAAATCTGCTCTAGAAACCGCAATTCTTAAAATTTCTCAATGAAAATCACATTAGAATACTTCAAATAATTCTAACAATCAATTAATATCTTTAGTTGAATTTTTTCTTGGAAAAATTCCCATTAAAAATCATCATGATCCCACCCTTGGGAGTTTTTTTTTAATTTTTTAAAAATGCCAAAATCTGCTCTAGAAACCGCAATTCTTAAAATTTCTCAATGAAAATCACATTAGAATACTTCAAATAATTCTAACAATCAATTAATATCTTTAGTTGAATTTTTTCTTGGAAAAATTCCCATTAAAAATTAGATCCCACCCTTGGGAGAATTTTTTAAAAATGCCAAAATCTGCTCTAGAAACCGCAATTCTTAAAATTTCTCCACATTAGAATACTTCAAATAATTCTAAAATCAATTAATATCTTTAGTTGAATTTTTTCTTGGAAAAATTCCCATTAAAAATCATCATGATCCCACCCTTGGGAGTTTTTTTTTAATTTTTTAAAAATGCCAAAATCCCACCCTTGAATACTTCAAATAATTCTAACAATCAATTAATATCTTTAGTTGAATTTTTTCTTGGAAAAATTCCCATTAAAAATCATCATGATCCCACCCTTGGGAGTTTTTTTTTAATTTTTTAAAAATGCCAAAATCTGGAGTTTTTTTTTTAATTTTTTAAAAATGCCAAAATCTGCTCTAGAAACCGCAATTCTTAAAATTTCTCAATGAAAATCACATTAGAATACTTCAAATAATTCTAACAATCAATTAATATCTTTAGTTGAATTTTTTCTTGGAAAAATTCCCATTAAAAATCATCATGATCCCACCCTTGGGAGTTTTTTTTTAATTTTTTAAAAATGCCAAAATCTGCTCTAGAAACCGCAATTCTTAAAATTTCTCAATGAAAATCACATTAGAATATTTCAAATAATTCTAACAATCAATTAATATCTTTAGTTGAATTTTTTCTTGGAAAAATTCCCATTAAAAATCATTATGATCCCACCCTTGGGAGTTTTTTTTTTAATTTTTTAAAAATGCCAAAATCTGCTCTAGAAACCGCAATTCTTAAAATTTCTCAATGAAAATCACATTAGAATACTTCAAATAATTCTAACAATCAATTAATATCTTTAGTTGAATTTTTTCTTGGAAAAATTCCCATTAAAAATCATCATGATTCCACCCTTGGGAGTTTCTTTTTATTTTTTTAAAAATGCCAAAATCTGCTCTAGAAACCGCAATTCTTAAAATTTCTCAATGAAAATCACATTAGAATACTTCAAATAATTCTAACAATCAATTAATATCTTTAGTTGAATTTTTTCTTGGAAAAATTCCCATTAAAAATCATCATGATCCCACCCTTGGGAGTTTTTTTTTAATTTTTTAAAAATGCCAAAATCTGCTCTAGAAACCGCAATTCTTAAAATTTCTCAATGAAAATCACATTAGAATACTTCAAATAATTCTAACAATCAATTAATATCTTTAGTTGAATTTTTTCTTGGAAAAATTCCCATTAAAAATCATCATGATCCCACCCTTGGGAGTTTTTTTTTAATTTTTTAAAAATGCCAAAATCTGCTCTAGAAACCGCAATTCTTAAAATTTCTCAATGAAAATCACATTAGAATACTTCAAATAATTCTAACAATCAATTAATATCTTTAGTTGAATTTTTTCTTGGAAAAATTCTCATTAAAAATCATCATGATCCCACCCTTGGGAGTTTTTTTTTTAATTTTTTAAAAATGCCAAAATCTGCTCTAGAAACCGCAATTCTTAAAATTTCTCAATGAAAATCACATTAGAATACTTCAAATAATTCTAACAATCAATTAATATCTTTAGTTGAATTTTTTCTTGGAAAAATTCCCATTAAAAATCATCATGATCCCACCCTTGGGAGTTTTTTTTTTTAATTTTTTAAAAATGCCAAAATCTGCTCTAGAAACCGCAATTCTTAAAATTTCTCAATGAAAATCACATTAGAATACTTCAAATAATTCTAACAATCAATTAATATCTTTAGTTGAATTTTTTCTTGGAAAAATTCCCATTAAAAATCATCATGATCCCACCCTTGGGAGTTTTTTTTTTAATTTTTTAAAAATGCCAAAATCTGCTCTAGAAACCGCAATTCTTAAAATTTCTCAATGAAAATCACATTAGAATACTTCAAATAATTCTAACAATCAATTAATATCTTTAGTTGAATTTTTTCTTGGAAAAATTCCCATTAAAAATCATCATGATCCCACCCTTGGGAGTTTTTTTTTAATTTTTTAAAAATGCCAAAATCTGCTCTAGAAACCGCAATTCTTAAAATTTCTCAATGAAAATCACATTAGAATACTTCAAATAATTCTAACAATCAATTAATATCTTTAGTTGAATTTTTTCTTGGAAAAATTCCCATTAAAAATCATCATGATCCCACCCTTGGGAGTTTTTTTTTAATTTTTTAAAAATGCCAAAATCTGCTCTAGAAACCGCAATTCTTAAAATTTCTCAATGAAAATCACATTAGAATACTTCAAATAATTCTAACAATCAATTAATATCTTTAGTTGAATTTTTTCTTGGAAAAATTCCCATTAAAAATCATCATGATCCCACCCTTGGGAGTTTTTTTTTAACTTTTTAAAAATGCCAAAATCTGCTCTAGAAACCGCAATTCTTAAAATTTCTCAATGAAAATCACATTAGAATACTTCAAATAATTCTAACAATCAATTAATATCTTTAGTTGAATTTTTTCTTGGAAAAATTCCCATTAAAAATCATCATGATCCCACCCTTGGGAGTTTTTTTTTTAATTTTTTAAAAATGCCAAAATCTGCTCTAGAAACCGCAATTCTTAAAATTTCTCAATGAAAATCACATTAGAATACTTCAAATAATTCTAACAATCAATTAATATCTTTAGTTGAATTTTTTCTTGGAAAAATTCCCATTAAAAATCATTATGATCCCACCCTTGGGAGTTTTTTTTTAATTTTTTAAAAATGCCAAAATCTGCTCTAGAAACCGCAATTCTTAAAATTTCTCAATGAAAATCACATTAGAATACTTCAAATAATTCTAACAATCAATTAATATCTTTAGTTGAATTTTTTCTTGGAAAAAATCACATTAAAAATCATCATGATCCCACCCTTGGGAGTTTTTTTTTAATTTTTTAAAAATGCCAAAATCTGCTCTAGAAACCGCAATTCTTAAAATTTCTCAATGAAAATCACATTAGAATACTTCAAATAATTCTAACAATCAATTAATATCTTTAGTTGAATTTTTTCTTGGAAAAATTCCCATTAAAAATCATCATGATCCCACCCTTGGGAGTTTTTTTTTAATTTTTTAAAAATGCCAAAATCTGCTCTAGAAACCGCAATTCTTAAAATTTCTCAATGAAAATCACATTAGAATACTTCAAATAATTCTAACAATCAATTAATATCTTTAGTTGAATTTTTTCTTGGAAAAATTCCCATTAAAAATCATCATGATCCCACCCTTGGGAGTTTTTTTTTAATTTTTTAAAAATGCCAAAATCTGCTCTAGAAACCGCAATTCTTAAAATTTCTCAATGAAAATCACATTAGAATACTTCAAATAATTCTAACAATCAATTAATATCTTTAGTTGAATTTTTTCTTGGAAAAATTCCCATTAAAAATCATCATGATCCCACCCTTGGGAGTTTTTTTTTTTAATTTTTTAAAAATGCCAAAATCTGCTCTAGAAACCGCAATTCTTAAAATTTCTCAATGAAAATCACATTAGAATACTTCAAATAATTCTAACAATCAATTAATGATCCCACCCTTGGGAGTTTTTTTTTAATTTTTTAAAAATGCCAAAATCTGCTCTAGAAACCGCAATTCTTAAAATTTCTCAATGAAAATCACATTAGAATACTTCAAATAATTCTAACAATCAATTAATATCTTTAGTTGAATTTTTTCTTGGAAAAATTCCCATTAAAAATCATCATGATCCCACCCTTGGGAGTTTTTTTTTAATTTTTTAAAAATGCCAAAATCTGCTCTAGAAACCGCAATTCTTAAAATTTCTCAATGAAAATCACATTAGAATACTTCAAATAATTCTAACAATCAATTAATATCTTTAGTTGAATTTTTTCTTGGAAAAATTCCCATTAAAAATCATCATGATCCCACCCTTGGGAGTTTTTTTTTAATTTTTTAAAAATGCCAAAATCTGCTCTAGAAACCGCAATTCTTAAAATTTCTCAATGAAAATCACATTAGAATACTTCAAATAATTCTAACAATCAATTAATATCTTTAGTTGAATTTTTTCTTGGAAAAATTCCCATTAAAAATCATCATGATCCCACCCTTGGGATCTGTTGAATTTTTTCTTGGAAAAATTCCCATTTCATCATGATCCCACCCTTGGGAGTTTTTTTTTAATTTTTTAAAAATGCCAAAATCTGCTCTAGAAACCGCAATTCTTAAAATTTCTCAATGAAAATCACATTAGAATACTTCAAATAATTCTAACAATCAATTAATATCTTTAGTTGAATTTTTTCTTGGAAAAATTCCCATTAAAAATCATCATGATCCCACCCTTGGGAGTTTTTTTTTAATTTTTTAAAAATGCCAAAATCTGCTCTAGAAACCGCAATTCTTAAAATTTCTCAATGAAAATCACATTAGAATACTTCAAATAATTCTAACAATCAATTAATATCTTTAGTTGAATTTTTTCTTGGAAAAATTCCCATTAAAAATCATCATGATCCCACCCTTGGGAGTTTTTTTTTTTAATTTTTTAAAAATGCCAAAATCTGCTCTAGAAACCGCAATTCTTAAAATTTCTCAATGAAAATCACATTAGAATACTTCAAATAATTCTAACAATCAATTAATATCTTTAGTTGAATTTTTTCTTGGAAAAATTCCCATTAAAAATCATCATGATCCCACCCTTGGGAGTTTTTTTTTTAATTTTTTAAAAATGCCAAAATCTGCTCTAGAAACCGCAATTCTTAAAATTTCTCAATGAAAATCACATTAGAATACTTCAAATAATTCTAACAATCAATTAATATCTTTAGTTGAATTTTTTCTTGGAAAAATTCCCATTAAAAATCATCATGATCCCACCCTTGGGAGTTTTTTTTTAATTTTTTAAAAATGCCAAAATCTGCTCTAGAAACCGCAATTCTTAAAATTTCTCAATGATTTTTTCTTGGAATCACATTAGAATACTTCAGATAATTCTAACAATCAATTAATATCTTTAGTTGAATTTTTTCTTGGAAAAATTCCCATTAAAAATCATCATGATCCCACCCTTGGGAGTTTTTTTTTAATTTTTTAAAAATGCCAAAATCTGCTCTAGAAACCGCAATTCTTAAAATTTCTCAATGAAAATCACATTAGAATACTTCAAATAATTCTAACAATCAATTAATATCTTTAGTTGAATTTTTTCTTGGAAAAATTCCCATTAAAAATCATCATGATCCCACCCTTGGGAGTTTTTTTTTTAATTTTTTAAAAATGCCAAAATCTGCTCTAGAAACCGCAATTCTTAAAATTTCTCAATGAAAATCACATTAGAATACTTCAAATAATTCTAACAATCAATTAATATCTTTAGTTGAATTTTTTCTTGGAAAAATTCCCATTAAAAATCATCATGATCCCACCCTTGGGAGTTTTTTTTTTAATTTTTTAAAAATGCCAAAATCTGCTC
Source organism: Phlebotomus papatasi (assembly GCF_024763615.1). Classification (NCBI taxonomy): domain Eukaryota; kingdom Metazoa; phylum Arthropoda; class Insecta; order Diptera; family Psychodidae; genus Phlebotomus; species Phlebotomus papatasi. The sequence continues at coordinate 13,171 of NW_026604504.1, forward strand.
TAGAAACCGCAATTCTTAAAATTTCTCAATGAAAATCACATTAGAATACTTCAAATAATTCTAACAATCAATTAATATCTTTAGTTGAATTTTTTCTTGGAAAAATTCCCATTAAAAATCATCATGATCCCACCCTTGGGAGTTTTTTTTTAATTTTTTAAAAATGCCAAAATCTGCTCTAGAAACCGCAATTCTTAAAATTTCTCAATGAAAATCACATTAGAATACTTCAAATAATTCTAACAATCAATTAATATCTTTAGTTGAATTTTTTCTTGGAAAAATTCCCATTAAAAATCATCATGATCCCACCCTTGGGAGTTTTTTTTTAATTTTTTTAAAAATGCCAAAATCTGCTCTAGAAACCGCAATTCTTAAAATTTCTCAATGAAAATCACATTAGAATACTTCAAATAATTCTAACAATCAATTAATATCTTTAGTTGAATTTTTTCTTGGAAAAATTCCCATTAAAAATCATCATGATCCCACCCTTGGGAGTTTTTTTTTAATTTTTTAAAAATGCCAAAATCTGCTCTAGAAACCGCAATTCTTAAAATTTCTCAATGAAAATCACATTAGAATACTTCAAATAATTCTAACAATCAATTAATATCTTTAGTTGAATTTTTTCTTGGAAAAATTCCCATTAAAAATCATCATGATCCCACCCTTGGGAGTTTTTTTTTAATTTTTTAAAAATGCCAAAATCTGCTCTAGAAACCGCAATTCTTAAAATTTCTCAATGAAAATCACATTAGAATACTTCAAATCAAATAATTCTAACAATCAATTAATATCTTTAGTTGAATTTTTTCTTGGAAAAATTCCCATTAAAAATCATCATGATCCCACCCTTGGGAGTTTTTTTTTAATTTTTTAAAAATGCCAAAATCTGCTCTAGAAACCGCAATTCTTAAAATTTCTCAATGAAAATCACATTAGAATACTTCAAATAATTCTAACAATCAATTAATATCTTTAGTTGAATTTTTTCTTGGAAAAATTCCCATTAAAAATCATCATGATCCCACCCTTGGGAGTTTTTTTTTAATTTTTTAAAAATGCCAAAATCTGCTCTAGAAACCGCAATTCTTAAAATTTCTCAATGAAAATCACATTAGAATACTTCAAATAATTCTAACAATCAATTAATATCTTTAGTTGAATTTTTTCTTGGAAAAATTCCCATTAAAAATCATTATGATCCCACCCTTGGGAGTTTTTTTTAATTTTTTAAAAATGCCAAAATCTGCTCTAGAAACCGCAATTCTTAAAATTTCTCAATGAAAATCACATTAGAATACTTCAAATAATTCTAACAATCAATTAATATCTTTAGTTGAATTTTTTCTTGGAAAAATTCCCATTAAAAATCATCATGATCCCACCCTTGGGAGTTTTTTTTTAATTTTTTAAAAATGCCAAAATCTGCTCTAGAAACCGCAATTCTTAAAATTTCTCAATGAAAATCACATTAGAATACTTCAAATAATTCTAACAATCAATTAATATCTTTAGTTGAATTTTTTCTTGGAAAAATTCCCATTAAAAATCATTATGATCCCACCCTTGGGAGTTTTTTTTTAATTTTTTAAAAATGCCAAAATCTGCTCTAGAAACCGCAATTCTTAAAATTTCTCAATGAAAATCACATTAGAATACTTCAAATAATTCTAACAATCAATTAATATCTTTAGTTGAATTTTTTCTTGGAAAAATTCCCATTAAAAATCATCATGATCCCACCCTTGGGAGTTTTTTTTTTTAATTTTTTAAAAATGCCAAAATCTGCTCTAGAAACCGCAATTCTTAAAATTTCTCAATGAAAATCACATTAGAATACTTCAAATAATTCTAACAATCAATTAATATCTTTAGTTGAATTTTTTCTTGGAAAAATTCCCATTAAAAATCATCATGATCCCACCCTTGGGAGTTTTTTTTTTAATTTTTTAAAAATGCCAAAATCTGCTCTAGAAACCGCAATTCTTAAAATTTCTCAATGAAAATCACATTAGAATACTTCAAATAATTCTAACAATCAATTAATATCTTTAGTTGAATTTTTTCTTGGAAAAATTCCCATTAAAAATCATCATGATCCCACCCTTGGGAGTTTTTTTTTAATTTTTTAAAAATGCCAAAATCTGCTCTAGAAACCGCAATTCTTAAAATTTCTCAATGAAAATCACATTAGAATACTTCAAATAATTCTAACAATCAATTAATATCTTTAGTTGAATTTTTTCTTGGAAAAATTCCCATTAAAAATCATCATGATCCCACCCTTGGGAGTTTTTTTTTAATTTTTTAAAAATGCCAAAATCTGCTCTAGAAACCGCAATTCTTAAAATTTCTCAATGAAAATCACATTAGAATACTTCAAATAATTCTAACAATCAATTAATATCTTTAGTTGAATTTTTTCTTGGAAAAATTCCCATTAAAAATCATCATGATCCCACCCTTGGGAGTTTTTTTTTTTTAATTTTTTAAAAATGCCAAAATCTGCTCTAGAAACCGCAATTCTTAAAATTTCTCAATGAAAATCACATTAGAATACTTCAAATAATTCTAACAATCAATTAATATCTTTAGTTGAATTTTTTCTTGGAAAAATTCCCATTAAAAATCATCATGATCCCACCCTTGGGAGTTTTTTTTTAATTTTTTAAAAATGCCAAAATCTGCTCTAGAAACCGCAATTCTTAAAATTTCTCAATGAAAATCACATTAGAATACTTCAAATAATTCTAACAATCAATTAATATCTTTAGTTGAATTTTTTCTTGGAAAAATTCCCATTAAAAATCATTATGATCCCACCCTTGGGAGTTTTTTTTTAATTTTTTAAAAATGCCAAAATCTGCTCTAGAAACCGCAATTCTTAAAATTTCTCAATGAAAATCACATTAGAATACTTCAAATAATTCTAACAATCAATTAATATCTTTAGTTGAATTTTTTCTTGGAAAAATTCCCATTAAAAATCATTATGATCCCACCCTTGGGAGTTTTTTTTTTAATTTTTTAAAAATGCCAAAATCTGCTCTAGAAACCGCAATTCTTAAAATTTCTCAATGAAAATCACATTAGAATACTTCAAATAATTCTAACAATCAATTAATATCTTTAGTTGAATTTTTTCTTGGAAAAATTCCCATTAAAAATCATCATGATCCCACCCTTGGGAGTTTTTTTTTTAATTTTTTAAAAATGCCAAAATCTGCTCTAGAAACCGCAATTCTTAAAATTTCTCAATGAAAATCACATTAGAATACTTCAAATAATTCTAACAATCAATTAATATCTTTAGTTGAATTTTTTCTTGAAAAAATTCCCATTAAAAATCATCATGATCCCACCCTTGGGAGTTTTTTTTTTATTTTTTAAAAATGCCAAAATCTGCTCTAGAAACCGCAATTCTTAAAATTTCTCAATGAAAATCACATTAGAATACTTCAAATAATTCTAACAATCAATTAATATCTTTAGTTGAATTTTTTCTTGGAAAAATTCCCATTAAAAATCATTATGATCCCACCCTTGGGAGTTTTTTTTAATTTTTTAAAAATGCCAAAATCTGCTCTAGAAACCGCAATTCTTAAAATTTCTCAATGAAAATCACATTAGAATACTTCAAATAATTCTAACAATCAATTAATATCTTTAGTTGAATTTTTTCTTGGAAAAATTCCCATTAAAAATCATTATGATCCCACCCTTGGGAGTTTTTTTTTAATTTTTTAAAAATGCCAAAATCTGCTCTAGAAACCGCAATTCTTAAAATTTCTCAATGAAAATCACATTAGAATACTTCAAATAATTCTAACAATCAATTAATATCTTTAGTTGAATTTTTTCTTGGAAAAATTCCCATTAAAAATCATCATGATCCCACCCTTGGGAGTTTTTTTTTAATTTTTTAAAAATGCCAAAATCTGCTCTAGAAACCGCAATTCTTAAAATTTCTCAATGAAAATCACATTAGAATACTTCAAATAATTCTAAAAATCAATTAATATCTTTAGTTGAATTTTTTCTTGGAAAAATTCCCATTAAAAATCATCATGATCCCACCCTTGGGAGTTTTTTTTTAATTTTTTAAAAATGCCAAAATCTGCTCTAGAAACCGCAATTCTTAAAATTTCTCAATGAAAATCACATTAGAATACTTCAAATAATTCTAACAATCAATTAATATCTTTAGTTGAATTTTTTCTTGGAAAAATTCCCATTAAAAATCATCATGATCCCACCCTTGGGAGTTTTTTTTTTAATTTTTTAAAAATGCCAAAATCTGCTCTAGAAACCGCAATTCTTAAAATTTCTCAATGAAAATCACATTAGAATACTTCAAATAATTCTAACAATCAATTAATATCTTTAGTTGAATTTTTTCTTGGAAAAATTCCCATTAAAAATCATCATGATCCCACCCTTGGGAGTTTTTTTTTAATTTTTTAAAAATGCAAAAATCTGCTCTATAAACCGCAATTCTTAAAATTTCTCAATGAAAATCACATTAGAATACTTCAAATAATTCTAACAATCAATTAATATCTTTAGTTGAATTTTTTCTTGGAAAAATTCCCATTAAAAATCATCATGATCCCACCCTTGGGAGTTTTTTTTTTAATTTTTTAAAAATGCCAAAATCTGCTCTAGAAACCGCAATTCTTAAAATTTCTCAATGAAAATCACATTAGAATACTTCAAATAATTCTAACAATCAATTAATATCTTTAGTTGAATTTTTTCTTGGAAAAATTCCCATTAAAAATCATTATGATCCCACCCTTGGGAGTTTTTTTTTAATTTTTTAAAAATGCCAAAATCTGCTCTAGAAACCGCAATTCTTAAAATTTCTCAATGAAAATCACATTAGAATACTTCAAATAATTCTAACAATCAATTAATATCTTTAGTTGAATTTTTTCTTGGAAAAATTCCCATTAAAAATCATTATGATCCCACCCTCGGGAGTTTTTTTTTAATTTTTTAAAAATGCCAAAATCTGCTCTAGAAACCGCAATTCTTAAAATTTCTCAATGAAAATCACATTAGAATACTTCAAATAATTCTAACAATCAATTAATATCTTTAGTTGAATTTTTTCTTGGAAAAATTCCCATTAAAAATCATCATGATCCCACCCTTGGGAGTTTTTTTTTTAATTTTTTAAAAATGCCAAAATCTGCTCTAGAAACCGCAATTCTTAAAATTTCTCAATGAAAATCACATTAGAATACTTCAAATAATTCTAACAATCAATTAATATCTTTAGTTGAATTTTTTCTTGAAAAAATTCCCATTAAAAATCATCATGATCCCACCCTTGGGAGTTTTTTTTTTATTTTTTAAAAATGCCAAAATCTGCTCTAGAAACCGCAATTCTTAAAATTTCTCAATGAAAATCACATTAGAATACTTCAAATAATTCTAACAATCAATTAATATCTTTAGTTGAATTTTTTCTTGGAAAAATTCCCATTAAAAATCATTATGATCCCACCCTTGGGAGTTTTTTTTAATTTTTTAAAAATGCCAAAATCTGCTCTAGAAACCGCAATTCTTAAAATTTCTCAATGAAAATCACATTAGAATACTTCAAATAATTCTAACAATCAATTAATATCTTTAGTTGAATTTTTTCTTGGAAAAATTCCCATTAAAAATCATTATGATCCCACCCTTGGGAGTTTTTTTTTAATTTTTTAAAAATGCCAAAATCTGCTCTAGAAACCGCAATTCTTAAAATTTCTCAATGAAAATCACATTAGAATACTTCAAATAATTCTAACAATCAATTAATATCTTTAGTTGAATTTTTTCTTGGAAAAATTCCCATTAAAAATCATCATGATCCCACCCTTGGGAGTTTTTTTTTAATTTTTTAAAAATGCCAAAATCTGCTCTAGAAACCGCAATTCTTAAAATTTCTCAATGAAAATCACATTAGAATACTTCAAATAATTCTAACAATCAATTAAACTTTAGTTGAATTTTTTCTTGGAAAAATTCCCATAAAAATCATCATGATCCCACCCTTTATCTGCTCTGCAATTCTTTTTCTCAATGGAATACTTCAAATAATTCTAACAATCATCTTTATTAAAAAATTTTTTCCCATTAAAAATCATTAAAAATCATATGATCTCTAGAAACCGCAATTCTTAAAATTTCTCAATGAAAATCACATTAGAATACTTCAAATAATTTAACCAATTAATATCTTTAGTTGAATTAAAAATCATTATGATCCCACCCTTGGGAGTTTTTTTTTTAATTTTTTAAAAATGCCAAAATCTGCTCTAGAAACCGCAATTCTTAAAATTTCTCAATGAAAATCACATTAGAATACTTCAAATAATTCTAACAATCAATTAATATCTTTAGTTGAATTTTTTCTTGGAAAAATTCCCATTAAAAATCATCATGATCCCACCCTTGGGAGTTTTTTTTTAATTTTTTAAAAATGCCAAAATCTGCTCTAGAAACCGCAATTCTTAAAATTTCTCAATGAAAATCACATTAGAATACTTCAAATAATTCTAACAATCAATTAATATCTTTAGTTGAATTTTTTCTTGGAAAAATTCCCATTAAAAATCATCATGATCGCAATTCTTAAAACAATGAAAATCACTTGAATACTTCAAATAATTCTAACAATCAATTAATATCTTTAGTTGAGAAAAATTCCCATTTTTTTTTAATTTTTTAAAAATGCCAAAATCTGCTCTAGAAACCGCAATTCTTAAAATTTCTCAATGAAAATCACATTAGAATACTTCAAATAATTCTAAAAATCAATTAATATCTTTAGTTGAATTTTTTCTTGGAAAAATTCCCATTAAAAATCATCATGATCCCACCCTTGGGAGTTTTTTTTTAATTTTTTAAAAATGCCAAAATCTGCTCTAGAAACCGCAATTCTTAAAATTTCTCAATGAAAATCACATTAGAATACTTCAAATAATTCTAACAATCAATTAATATCTTTAGTTGAATTTTTTCTTGGAAAAATTCCCATTAAAAATCATCATGATCCCACCCTTGGGAGTTTTTTTTTAATTTTTTAAAAATGCCAAAATCTGCTCTAGAAACCGCAATTCTTAAAATTTCTCAATGAAAATCACATTAGAATACTTCAAATAATTCTAACAATCAATTAATATCTTTAGTTGAATTTTTTCTTGGAAAAATTCCCATTAAAAATCATCATGATCCCACCCTTGGGAGTTTTTTTTTAATTTTTTAAAAATGCAAAAATCTGCTCTATAAACCGCAATTCTTAAAATTTCTCAATGAAAATCACATTAGAATACTTCAAATAATTCTAACAATCAATTAATATCTTTAGTTGAATTTTTTCTTGGAAAAATTCCCATTAAAAATCATCATGATCCCACCCTTGGGAGTTTTTTTTTTAATTTTTTAAAAATGCCAAAATCTGCTCTAGAAACCGCAATTCTTAAAATTTCTCAATGAAAATCACATTAGAATACTTCAAATAATTCTAACAATCAATTAATATCTTTAGTTGAATTTTTTCTTGGAAAAATTCCCATTAAAAATCATTATGATCCCACCCTTGGGAGTTTTTTTTTAATTTTTTAAAAATGCCAAAATCTGCTCTAGAAACCGCAATTCTTAAAATTTCTCAATGAAAATCACATTAGAATACTTCAAATAATTCTAACAATCAATTAATATCTTTAGTTGAATTTTTTCTTGGAAAAATTCCCATTAAAAATCATGAAAATCACATGATCCCACCCTTGGGAGATCCCACCCTTTTTTTTTTTAATTTTTTAAAAATGCCAAAATCTGCTCTAGAAACCGCAATTCTTAAAATTTCTCAATGAAAATCACATTAGAATACTTCAAATAATTCTAACAATCAATTAATATCTTTAGTTGAATTTTTTCTTGGAAAAATTCCCATTAAAAATCATCATGATCCCACCCTTGGGAGTTTTTTTTTAATTTTTTAAAAATGCCAAAATCTGCTCTAGAAACCGCAATTCTTAAAATTTCTCAATGAAAATCACATTAGAATACTTCAAATAATTCTAACAATCAATTAATATCTTTAGTTGAATTTTTTCTTGGAAAAATTCCCATTAAAAATCATCATGATCCCACCCTTGGGAGTTTTTTTTTAATTTTTTAAAAATGCCAAAATCTGCTCTAGAAACCGCAATTCTTAAAATTTCTCAATGAAAATCACATTAGAATACTTCAAATAATTCTAACAATCAATTAATATCTTTAGTTGAATTTTTTCTTGGAAAAATTCCCATTAAAAATCATCATGATCCCACCCTTGGGAGTTTTTTTTTTTACCGTTTTTTTTTTTAATTTTTTAAAAATGTCAAAATCTGCTCTAGAAACCGCAATTCTTAAAATTTCTCAATGAAAATCACATTAGAATACTTCAAATAATTCTAACAATCAATTAATATCTTTAGTTGAATTTTTTCTTGAAAAAATTCCCATTAAAAATCATCATGATCCCACCCTTGGGAGTTTTTTTTTAATTTTTTAAAAATGCCAAAATCTGCTCTAGAAACCGCAATTCTTAAAATTTCTCAATGAAAATCACATTAGAATACTTCAAATAATTCTAACAATCAATTAATATCTTTAGTTGAATTTTTTCTTGGAAAAATTCCCATTAAAAATCATTATGATCCCACCCTTGGGAGTTTTTTTTAATTTTTTAAAAATGCCAAAATCTGCTCTAGAAACCGCAATTCTTAAAATTTCTCAATGAAAATCACATTAGAATACTTCAAATAATTCTAACAATCAATTAATATCTTTAGTTGAATTTTTTCTTGGAAAAATTCCCATTAAAAATCATCATGATCCCACCCTTGGGAGTTTTTTTTTTAATTTTTTAAAAATGCCAAAATCTGCTCTAGAAACCGCAATTCTTAAAAATTTCTCAATGAAAATCACATTAGAATACTTCAAATAATTCTAACAATCAATTAATATCTTTAGTTGAATTTTTTCTTGGAAAAATTCCCATTAAAAATCATCATGATCCCACCCTTGGGAGTTTTTTTTTAATTTTTTAAAAATGCCAAAATCTGCTCTAGAAACCGCAATTCTTAAAATTTCTCAATGAAAATCACATTAGAATACTTCAAATAATTCTAACAATCAATTAATATCTTTAGTTGAATTTTTTCTTGGAAAAATTCCCATTAAAAATCATCATGATCCCACCCTTGGGAGTTTTTTTTTAATTTTTTAAAAATGCCAAAATCTGCTCTAGAAACCGCAATTCTTAAAATTTCTCAATGAAAATCACATTAGAATACTTCAAATAATTCTAACAATCAATTAATATCTTTAGTTGAATCAATTAATATCTTTAGTTGAATTTTTTCTTGGAAAAATTCCCATTAAAAATCATTAATGATCCCACCCTTGGGAGTTTTTTTTTAATTTTTTAAAAATGCCAAAATCTGCTCTAGAAACCGCAATTCTTAAAATTTCTCAATGAAAATCACATTAGAATACTTCAAATAATTCTAACAATCAATTAATATCTTTAGTTGAATTTTTTCTTGGAAAAATTCCCATTAAAAATCATCATGATCCCACCCTTGGGAGTTTTTTTTTAATTTTTTAAAAATGCCAAAATCTGCTCTAGAAACCGCAATTCTTAAAATTTCTCAATGAAAATCACATTAGAATACTTCAAATAATTCTAACAATCAATTAATATCTTTAGTTGAATTTTTTCTTGGAAAAATTCCCATTAAAAATCATCATGATCCCACCCTTGGGAGTTTTTTTTTTAATTTTTTAAAAATGCCAAAATCTGCTCTAGAAACCGCAATTCTTAAAATTTCTCAATGAAAATCACATTAGAATACTTCAAATAATTCTAACAATCAATTAATATCTTTAGTTGAATTTTTTCTTGGAAAAATTCCCATTAAAAATCATCATGATCCCACCCTTGGGAGAAAAATTCCCATTAAAAATCATCATTATCCCACCCTTTTTTTTTTTAATTTTTTAAAAATGCCAAAATCTGCTCTAGAAACCGCAATTCTTAAAATTTCTCAATGAAAATCACATTAGAATACTTCAAATAATTCTAACAATCAATTAATATCTTTAGTTGAATTTTTTCTTGGAAAAATTCCCATTAAAAATCATCATGATCCCACCCTTGGGAGTTTTTTTTTTAATTTTTTAAAAATGCCAAAATCTGCTCTAGAAACCGCAATTCTTAAAATTTCTCAATGAAAATCACATTAGAATACTTCAAATAATTCTAACAATCAATTAATATCTTTAGTTGAATTTTTTCTTGGAAAAATTCCCATTAAAAATCATCATGATCCCACCCTTGGGAGTTTTTTTTTAATTTTTTAAAAATGCCAAAATCTGCTCTAGAAACCGCAATTCTTAAAATTTCTCAATGAAAATCACATTAGAATACTTAAAATTTTCAAATAATTTTAACAATCAATTAATATCTTTAGTTGAATTTTTTCTTGGAAAAATTCCCATTAAAAATCATCATGATCCCACCCTTGGGAGTTTTTTTTTAATTTTTTAAAAATGCCAAAATCTGCTCTAGAAACCGCAATTCTTAAAATTTCTCAATGAAAATCACATTAGAATACTTCAAATAATTCTAACAATCAATTAATATCTTTAGTTGAATTTTTTCTTGGAAAAATTCCCATTAAAAATCATTATGATCCCACAATCCTTGGGATGTTTTTTTTAATTTTTTAAAAATGCCAAAATCTGCTCTAGAAACCGCAATTCTTAAAATTTCTCAATGAAAATCACATTAGAATACTTCAAATAATTCTAACAATCAATTAATATCTTTAGTTGAATTTTTTCTTGGAAAAATTCCCATTAAAAATCATTATGATCCCACCCTTGGGAGATCCCACCCTTTTTTTTTTAATTTTTTAAAAATGCCAAAATCTGCTCTAGAAACCGCAATTCTTAAAATTTCTCAATGAAAATCACATTAGAATACTTCAAATAATTCTAACAATCAATTAATATCTTTAGTTGAATTTTTTCTTGGAAAAATTCCCATTAAAAATCATCATGATCCCACCCTTGGGAGTTTTTTTTTTAATTTTTTAAAAATGCCAAAATCTGCTCTAGAAACCGCAATTCTTAAAATTTCTCAATGAAAATCACATTAGAATACTTCAAATAATTCTAACAATCAATTAATATCTTTAGTTGAATTTTTTCTTGGAAAAATTCCCATTAAAAATCATCATGATCCCACCCTTGGGAGTTTTTTTTTAATTTTTTAAAAATGCCAAAATCTGCTCTAGAAACCGCAATTCTTAAAATTTCTCAATGAAAATCACATTAGAATACTTCAAATAATTCTAACAATCAATTAATATCTTTAGTTGAATTTTTTCTTGGAAAAATTCCCATTAAAAATCATCATGATCCCACCCTTGGGAGTTTTTTTTTTAATTTTTTAAAAATGCCAAAATCTGCTCTAGAAACCGCAATTCTTAAAATTTCTCAATGAAAATCACATTAGAATACTTCAAATAATTCTAACAATCAATTAATATCTTTAGTTGAATTTTTTCTTGGAAAAATTCCCATTAAAAATCATTATGATCCCACCCTTGGGAGTTTTTTTTTTTAATTTTTTAAAAATGCCAAAATCTGCTCTAGAAACCGCAATTCTTAAAATTTCTCAATGAAAATCACATTAGAATACTTCAAATAATTCTAACAATCAATTAATATCTTTAGTTGAATTTTTTCTTGGAAAAATTCCCATTAAAAATCATCATGATCCCACCCTTGGGAGTTTTTTTTTAATTTTTTAAAAATGCCAAAATCTGCTCTAGAAACCGCAATTCTTAAAATTTCTCAATGAAAATCACATTAGAATACTTCAAATAATTCTAACAATCAATTAATATCTTTAGTTGAATTTTTTCTTGGAAAAATTCCCATTAAAAATCATCATGATCCCACCCTTGGGAGTTTTTTTTTTAATTTTTTAAAAATGCCAAAATCTGCTCTAGAAACCGCAATTCTTAAAATTTCTCAATGAAAATCACATTAGAATACTTCAAATAATTCTAACAATCAATTAATATCTTTAGTTGAATTTTTTCTTGGAAAAATTCCCATTAAAAATCATCATGATCCCACCCTTGGGAGTTTTTTTTTAATTTTTTAAAAATGCCAAAATCTGCTCTAGAAACCGCAATTCTTAAAATTTCTCAATGAAAATCACATTAGAATACTTCAAATAATTCTAACAATCAATTTATATCTTTAGTTGAATATTTTTTTGGAAAAATTCCCATTAAAAATCATCATGATCCCACCCTTGGGAGTTTTTTTTTAATTTTTTAAAAATGCCAAAATCTGCTCTAGAAACCGCAATTCTTAAAATTTCTCAATGAAAATCACATTAGAATACTTCAAATAATTCTAACAATCAATTAATATCTTTGGTTGAATTTTTTCTTGGAAAAATTCCCATTAAAAATCATCATGATCCCACCCTTGGGAGTTTTTTTTTTAATTTTTTAAAAATGCCAAAATCTGCTCTAGAAACCGCAATTCTTAAAATTTCTCAATGAAAATCACATTAGAATACTTCAAATAATTCTAACAATCAATTAATATCTTTAGTTGAATTTTTTCTTGGAAAAATTCCCATTAAAAATCATCATGATCCCACCCTTGGGAGTTTTTTTTTAATTTTTTAAAAATGCCAAAATCTGCTCTAGAAACCGCAATTCTTAAAATTTCTCAATGAAAATCACATTAGAATACTTCAAATAATTCTAACAATCAATTAATATCTTTAGTTGAATTTTTTCTTGGAAAAATTCCCATTAAAAATCATCATGATCCCACCCTTGGGAGTTTTTTTTTAATTTTTTAAAAATGCCAAAATCTGCTCTAGAAACCGCAATTCTTAAAATTTCTCAATGAAAATCACATTAGAATACTTCAAATAATTCTAACAATCAATTAATATCTTTAGTTGAATTTTTTCTTGGAAAAATTCCCATTAAAAATCATCATGATCCCACCCTTGGGAGTTTTTTTTTAATTTTTTAAAAATGCCAAAATCTGCTCTAGAAACCGCAATTCTTAAAATTTCTCAATGAAAATCACATTAGAATACTTCAAATAATTCTAACAATCAATTAATATCTTTAGTTGAATTTTTTCTTGGAAAAATTCCCATTAAAAATCATCATGATCCCACCCTTGGGAGTTTTTTTTTTAATTTTTTAAAAATGCCAAAATCTGCTCTAGAAACCGCAATTCTTAAAATTTCTCAATGAAAATCACATTAGAATACTTCAAATAATTCTACCAATCAATTAATATCTTTAGTTGAATTTTTTCTTGGAAAAATTCCCATTAAAAATCATTATGATCCCACCCTTGGGAGTTTTTTTTTTAATTTTTTAAAAATGCCAAAATCTGCTCTAGAAACCGCAATTCTTAAAATTTCTCAATGAAAATCACATTAGAATACTTCAAATAATTCTAACAATCAATTAATATCTTTAGTTGAATTTTTTCTTGGAAAAATTCCATTAAAAATCATTATGATCCCACCCTTGGGAGTTTTTTTTTAATTTTTTAAAAATGCCAAAATCTGCTCTAGAAACCGCAATTCTTAAAATTTCTCAATGAAAATCACATTAGAATACTTCAAATAATTCTAACAATCAATTAATATCTTTAGTTGAATTTTTTCTTGGAAAAATTCCCATTAAAAATCATCATGATCCCACCCTTGGGAGTTTTTTTTTTAATTTTTTAAAAATGCCAAAATCTGCTCTAGAAACCGCAATTCTTAAAATTTCTCAATGAAAATCACATTAGAATACTTCAAATAATTCTAACAATCAATTAATATCTTTAGTTGAATTTTTTCTTGGAAAAATTCCCATTAAAAATCATTATGATCCCACCCTTGGGAGTTTTTTTAATTTTTTAAAAATGCCAAAATCTGCTCTAGAAACCGCAATTCTTAAAATTTCTCAATGAAAATCACATTAGAATACTTCAAATAATTCTAACAATCAATTAATATCTTTAGTTGAATTTTTTCTTGGAAAAATTCCCATTAAAAATCATCATGATCCCACCTTGGAGTTTTTTTTTTTAATTTTTTAAAAATTCCAAAATCTGCTCTAGAAACCGCAATTCTTAAAATTTCTCAATGAAAATCACATTAGAATACTTCAAATAATTCTAACAATCAATTAATATCTTTAGTTGAATTTTTTCTCGGAAAAATTCCCATTAAAATCATCATGATCCCACCCTTGGGAGTTTTTTTTTAATTTTTTAAAAATGCCAAAATCTGCTCTAGAAACCGCAATTCTTAAAATTTCTCAATGAAAATCACATTAGAATACTTCAAATAATTCTAACAATCAATTAATATCTTTAGTTGAATTTTTTCTTGGAAAAATTCCCATTAAAAATCATTATGATCCCACCTTGGGAGTTTTTTTTTTTAATTTTTTAAAAATGCCAAAATCTGCTCTAGAAACCGCAATTCTTAAAATTTCTCAATGAAAATCACATTAGAATACTTCAAATAATTCTAACAATCAATTAATATCTTTAGTTGAATTTTTTCTTGGAAAAATTCCCATTAAAAATCATCATGATCCCACCCTTGGGAGTTTTTTTTTTAATTTTTTAAAAATGCCAAAATCTGCTCTAGAAACCGCAATTCTTAAAATTTCTCAATGAAAATCACATTAGAATACTTCAAATAATTCTAACAATCAATTAATATCTT
>NW_026604505.1:0-27542 GCF_024763615.1 Phlebotomus papatasi
CAGACCTGAGGATTAGCCGAGAGATGGCCTAGCGTAATTATATTAGAAATAATGGTCAAACTACACTTCCATCATTTTCCATTCATCCTCGGCTTAAGTCGTGAGTGTAACTAGGGCATAAACCTCTAGTCTGAAGACCACTATGCCGGCTTCAGACTGGAGGCTTAGCCCAGTTTCCGAAGGTCTCAAAAATCAAGTGGTGAACGGAAAAGACCTGTCTTGTCTCTTGCAATTTTTATTTTAAACGACGTTTCGGGAATCTATGTCCCCTTCATCAGGTCTACAAAACATTAATTAACAATTTTGGTTACATAGGATATTTTTTTGTCATTCAGCTGCAGAAACTTACATAAAATAATGGGGAAGAAACACGTAAGGTGTAAGTTCGTGCACTGCTTACACTCGGAACTATGGACAAAACAGGGACGGGAGCTCATCTCCATGCAATAGATAGACACAGAATGATTTGACAACTTTTTATCAGCTCTCATCACAGCTGTGAAATTCCTCATCTGTTGTTCTTCTGTGATTTCTCTGTCTCAATTTAACTTGTTGTAATAGCCAATTATACGTAGTGTTCACTCCTTGGGTATCTGTTTTCTTGTTCACAGTATGTGTTTTGTTTATATGTATGTGTAACATTTCTAAAAATTCCAGTTTTCTGTTGTGGTCACACTTGTCCAGAATTTCGGGTGCGTTGAATTGAAATTGATGTTGTTCTTGTCTCGCATGTGTGACCAGTGCTGTAGTGTCTTGTTGCTCCTCTGTGTTTTGTTGTTGTTGGGATACGCTTCTTCTGTGTTGGTTTAATCGGTCTTTGAGCCTCTGTGTTGTTTTTCCGATGTACATCTTATTACACTCGCATGGAATGCAATAAACCAATCCACTCTCCATCAATGGATCCAGTTTGTCTTTTAGATTTGTATGCATCCCTGAAACAGTGTGGGTGCATTTGAATGCTATTTTTAGGTCTGGTATGTTAGAGCATAAAATTCTTTTTATCGCATCACTTAATTTGGGGATGTAGGTGATCGATTTGTAGATAGTGTTGTCATTTTCGTTCTGATTTTGAATTCTGCTTTGTGTGGATTGTTGATTATTGTGTGTGTTCCAAAGAACATTGATGAGACCGGGTGGGAATCCATTAATTCGGAGTCTGGAGAAGATAATGTCTCTGATGCTTTCTCTGTTTGTGGTGGTCAGTTTGTTTACTCTTTTTATAAATCCAATAGCCGTCCCTATTTTTTGTTGAAGTGGATGTTGCGAGAAGTAATTCAGCATTCTGTCTGATGCCATCGGTTTCTTGTACCATATTGTTTCTAAATTTGATTGTCTAATGACATAAGTGTCTAAATATGGGAGTCCACCGTCTTTTTCCACCTCCACTGTGAACTGCAGCTTCGGATGATATGCATTGAAGATTTGTAGTATTTCTGCTATCTTGTCTTGTGGAACGAGACAGAAGATATCGTCAACGGTTTATTGCATTCCATGCGAGTGTAATAAGATGTACATCGGAAAAACAACACAGAGGCTCAAAGACCGATTAAACCAACACAGAAGAAGCGTATCCCAACAACAACAAAACACAGAGGAGCAACAAGACACTACAGCACTGGTCACACATGCGAGACAAGAACAACATCAATTTCAATTCAACGCACCCGAAATTCTGGACAAGTGTGACCACAACAGAAAACTGGAATTTTTAGAAATGTTACACATACATATAAACAAAACACATACTGTGAACAAGAAAACAGATACCCAAGGAGTGAACACTACGTATAATTGGCTATTACAACAAGTTAAATTGAGACAGAGAAATCACAGAAGAACAACAGATGAGGAATTTCACAGCTGTGATGAGAGCTGATAAAAAGTTGTCAAATCATTCTGTGTCTATCTATTGCATGGAGATGAGCTCCCGTCCCTGTTTTGTCCATAGTTCCGAGTGTAAGCAGTGCACGAACTTACACCTTACGTGTTTCTTCCCCATTAATTTATGTAAGTTTCTGCAGCTGAATGACAAAAAAATATCCTATGTAACCAAAATTGTTAATTAATGTTTTGTAGACCTGATGAAGGGGACATAGATTCCCGAAACGTCGTTTAAAATAAAAATTGCAAGAGACAAGACAGGTCTTTTCCGTTCACCACTTGTTATACCACATTGGACCGTACCTCATCAAATAGTCTCAAAAATCTGAATAACAAGCAATTTTATTAAGTTTTCAAAATATAATGAATCGTTTACCCTTAATATTTAATCCTGAAAAACAATTTCCTAAAAAATCATGTTCGATGAGGAATTAGAGGAGTTAAGCCAAATAACTAAGCCTTAGGTCAGAAGCCCGGACTATAGCATCCAGTTTAACAGCCGACACCGGATCAATCGTCCATCCCATTTAGAAGATTTCCGCGTTCGATCTCAAGACGCTTCTAGGCAGAATCTTGAATTTAATTCGGCCACCTTGTCCTAGATCTGCCCCGAGGTCGAGGCCTTCTCACAATGGATTGCATAGCTTTTATGGGGAGTCCTTCTTAATTCATGCACTGAACGTGTCGATACCATCGAAGTTGTGTTTTCTCAACACGAAGAAACAAGTTCTATACTCATGCTCCTCACGAAACGCTACGTTCCTCACTCGATCTCGGCAAGTGATTCCCTTAGCCGCCCGGAGGTACCACATCTCGGCACCTGTACTAGCGATCTTATACTTTCGGTCATTGCTCAAAAAAGCACCAAAACCTTCCCAATTGATAACTAGAAAGAGATGATACTTTTTCCAAACTCACACGAAATAATGATCCTCTTTAAGTGCAAAAAACATACTTTAGTCGACCACTAAAAAAGGTCCATATCCAGGACCGAAAGCTCTGGGCAAGATTGAAAAAATGTTTTTTTTTTGTAAGGTGACTTCAAACCCACTGGCCATCACCGGAGTGTCCCCTACCTATGCGTATCAGGCCAGTTCTTCATCCAATTATATTACCCATTTTTTTAACTAGGGGAAAGTACTCACCCTTAGAACGTTCATGCCTTCGAATAATGTGAATTTTCTTTTAGTTTTCCTAAGAGACTTACACATTTCTATTAAATATTAGTTGGTTTGTCATCAATTGTTGATAATTCTGTGATAATTTAGTGTAAATCTCTAACGAAAAACAAAGGAAATTCACATTATTCGAAGGCATGAACGTTCGAAGGGAGAGCACTTTCCCTTATAGCTGAAAATAGGAATGAACACTGCTTTGAAAACTGATAATTTAGGCGAACGACTCAGCTCAAGTTTCCTTACAACGTTCCTGCCAAGCTCCCCCTATAGCATTCTCTACGCGCTATTGCTTGTATATCTTGATTGAATACCTATAGAACGTTTTCCAGGTGGCGGTAAGGAATGGCTATAGTTGGCTTTAGAACTGGCTATAGTTTGTTTGGAACTAGCTATATTGGTATCTTTGCCTCTACGAGAAGTCCTTGATGAATCCGAAACCTCGGGCAACCTCAAAAACCGTGTCCCCTGGGTAAGGAGCCCTGTGATCTCAGGCTTGAACACTGTTTCACAGTATTCTGCACGCAAAAAACCAGAACAAGAGCCTCAGATTAATTAAATTTGTTTCGATCTAATTTTTAGTATGAAGGAATAGCATGTAATTTACACAAAACAGGAAAGAAAGAGATATAAAACTTAATTTTATGACATTTTTCTTAAATCTGCTATATATTTATTTTAGCCTAGACACACTTGTTAGGATTACCGAATCAGTGGGGACTAGAGGGATTACCAAGATTCACTGGTGTATTTAAAATACTCCTCTTCAAACAGGCCTTTAAAGTGCCTTTTCGTACAAATTAAATTTTTGTTGTATTTCGTTAATTTAATCACTAAGGTCTCTTTATCACAATTAAAATTAACACTATCCCCTACCGCTTTTGTGAACAAAATTTGTAAGGAAAGTTTTGAGAAAAAATTCAAGTAGAAAATGTTTCCAGAGGTATAGTCTCTAAGAACGTAGAATGAAGATAGCCAAAGAGATCCCTGTATCTCTTCAAAGTGAAATTCTATTGTATGTTGTCTCAACATGGCATAGGGGAAAAGTATGTTGGAATGTTACGTGCCACTTTGCCAAATGCTGGCACTCTTGGTAACTCGCACATTTTCCATTGTACTCCAACCACACAATCGCACCTTTTCTCACTGCTAGCAATATATATTTTACTCCTCTAATATGTTCCACCCTCCTCTTAAGACAAACACTAAATGTACCACCTGCCCCGTGGATGGGGCTATAGGGAGAGGATTGTCTCGAGGGCAGAGTTGAAAAACGATGGCACATACAAAGTATCTAGAAACGATAAAGACACGAAAATAATTCTCTGCAATGTGCAAAATTTATGTCAATTACGTTTTCTTCCCGCACATGATATTCTGCCACTTGTGAAAATGCCAGAAAAAGGGACCCCTTTGCACCCCCATCTCGTGCGCTTTTTAATTTTATATTTTTTCCCAGATATTTATGACGATTTTACGCGTCGCGTCGTGTTCACAAGGGGATGACGCACTGACTTGATATACAAAACATGCTCTTTAAGAATTCTAAAATGAACCTTCAGAAAATTTGTCTCTCTGTGCTGTGAAAATTTTCCAGATTTTTTTTCCAGTTTCATTTTACGCTTTACGGTCTTGTTCATGCTATGTAAATTGACACAAGCAAAAAGCTACGTATAATAAGATTTTATTTTATTCAATTTTTATGGTTATTCTCATTTTTGAGATCTGTAATCTAAACAAGATATGCTAAATTCTAATAGTGGTTCTAAATAGAGGATTTTATATTATCAACGGGAATTTTAAAATTCTTCTTTGAATACCACTATTATGTTTTATCCCTAAATATCGTTATCTAAATTTCATGGGCGATTGAAGTCACAGTAGGGTAAAGTGGTACAAGTTGGACAATCACTGGTCCAATTTGGACAGGGCTTTTTTTCTTGATAAATTTAGTACTTCATTTTTATTTGTATATTTTTAATGCTTTAGTTTTATAATTTGGTTCCTTGTGCTTAAAAACAAATTTTGTACTGTATTCATCAAGAAAAAAGCTATGTTCAACTTGTAATACTATGTCCAACTTATATCACTTTATTCTAGTACAGAAAGACTGCGGTAGATCCATTTAAGACCTTGTGAAGTATATAGTTTAGTACGCGAAATAATATCAGTTAATGATAAATTATTGGAAAATCTTTGGGAAAGCTTCCAGTAAAATCTGATTTTTAATAGATCAAGGTTAAAGGAACACCGATTAACATTTTATGAACTCGTTTGAAAACTTAAAATATCCTCATAATTCGTTATTAATTGCTCAGATCATGTAATCTATAAACAAAAGGTATTAGTTTGTGCAAAACTATTTCTGAACATTGAAAGATTAATATAAAGCTTTAGAAATTCTCTTTCTGAGTATAACAGTCCTTTTAATAATATTTTATAATCATTTTGAAATTCTGTTTAACTCAATTTAACATTATTTAATCTTGGCTTCTACACTGTGAGAGAAATCCGAAAAAGCTAAAATAACATTCCGGAAATGTTAATTTTACCCTGCAGTATTGATCCAAAATCGGTGTAAATATTACCCTTTCTACCCTGAGAGAAATCTGAAAAAGTTAAAATAATATTCCGGAAATGTTAATCTTACCATGCAGTATTGATCCGAAATCGGTGTAAATATTACCTTTTTTAGGTGTATTGGGGGTTAAAGTTACCCTTTTCACGTTAATTTTACCCTTAAAAAGGTTTAAAATTAACATTAAAAAATGTTGATATATTTTTACACCTAAAAAGTGTTAAAGTTATGAGGAAAAAAGTTAATCGCACCCTCTTTTTTTTCTTAGCGTAGGATTTGGCATAGTACATAATTGCTGTGCCATTAAGCTGCAATGGTTCAACCAGCAATAGGCTATATTCCTGAATGTGGCAGAAGTATTTCGGGCTTTCTGGATCCCGTTTTATTGCTGAAATTTTGCAAAAGAATTTCTGAAAAATTAATATAACAAATAAATTGACAATTAAAAAATATTTATAAAACAATAAAATTCTCTCTTTTTTTTAAATCCTATTTTAAATGCACTTTAAACTGTTTGATTGAGGCTTTTGCGTTATTTGCCCTGGGAGTTGACAGTAATAGTACGACTGTGGAACATAGGTGCGAAAGGATAAATAATACAAAATAAAACAACAATGAAAATTACCTGTGACTTTTATATTGAAATAATCACACATGTTTTTCAACTTTTCTTCTAAATCTTTAAGCATGGCGTCATAGTATCACAATAATCGTATCACAATAATCGTTAGGATTAAAAAACAAAATTTTAATAATCGACAAAAATTGAATACAATGCTAATAAAAGGAATTCCTCAAAAATATGCCTTATTTTCCCTTTAATTCAGTGATTAACAAAACTGTTTGATAAAGAAAATTTTTTTTTAAATTTTAAGAAATCAATTCAATATTGAGAAACATACCATCCTTAGGTGACCTTAGAAAAGTTAAAGTTTTTAAAACTGGTGGTATAACAGTTTTAGAAGATATGTTAGTTCGATATTTCGAAAGGAAGGCAGCTAATCCAATCTTAACTTGCATCATACCAAACTTCATTCCAATGCAGTTCCTAGGGCCTTCTCCGAAGGGAAGCCATGAAAAAGGATGTCGATTCTTGATGTTCTCTTCGGTAAATCTTTCAGGATCAAACTTATAAGGATTTGGATAGATTTCAGGATCATGATGAATTCCATAGACTGGAATTGTTATAAAAGTCCCTTTTTCGATGACATGTTTAGTTCCGGGAACTGGATAATCTTGACCACAAATCCGTGCGATGAGATCGACTACTGGATGTTTCCTCAATGTTTCTATCAAATTCAGATTGAAGCTTGCAAATTCGCATTAATTCGTATCAGAAGGCAAACTTACCTTTAATTATTTGATCGATATATTTCATTTCCATACAGGCTTCATAAGTATATTCCCCGTTGTATTTCTTCAGGATACGATTCACTTCTTCTCTGGCTTTTTCCTGAATGTCCTGCTGAAGCGCTAACTCATACAAAGCAAATGTCATAGTCGATGAAGAAGTGTCGTAGGCCGCAATGAAAAATAAAAACGTTTGTGCGACCAATTCCTCAAAAGTAATTTTACCCAAATCCGTATCGTCACCTTCGAGTTTTCCCGTATTTTTAATTTGCATTAAAAGTGAGAGAAAATCATTCCTTTTTATATTATTTTTCTCACGGTATTCAATGGTTTCTTTCAGGAGTCTCATGAAAAACTCAGTCACTTCGGATTTGTTAATTTTAATTTTCATCATACGACCTAAATTGTTAAACATAATTAAGAACGTAACCCGAGCCAAATCAGTAAACGAAAAATCTAATGTTTTGATTGCAATTCTGCGAAACTCGGAGTCCGGTTCCTTCAGACTGTTACATTCTATTCCAAAAGCACAATGTCCAATAACGTCGATCGTGAGCCGCGCAAAAATATCCTTTATTTCGATTGTTTCCTTTCTTTTTGCAAATGGTTCCAAATAATTCTGAAACTCTTTGTTAACATCTACAATTATATTGTGCATCATCTTCATTTTTCCTGATGAGAAAGTAGGGCTTAGTTTGTTTCTCAAAGTCTTCCAACGTTGTCCAGATAGGGAACCCAAATGACATGATAGAGGATCATCTTCGCAAACGTAAAATCCCCTGTCAGTGAAATAGTGGAAATCTTTCACGAAAATATTTTTCAATAATTCTAAATTTGTTGGAAGAACACAGGGCTTTAACGCTAAGTATGTAAACTATCCTGGGAACACCTCAGGATGGACCTCCACTCATACCAATCACCTCCAAGAGACTGCCGTCTCAAACCTCACCACACCAAGCCTACCCAACATGTTCCCCTCTCTCTCTGGCAGCGCCATCTATTATTGTCGTATTCACTTATTCAAAGCAACGATCATTTCGCATAACGATTACATTCGGCCATCCTACAAATCATCGTCCTCGATGATGATATATCTAGTTATTTAAATAATCGCAAACGATATTTTCTTTAATGACTTCATTGACATTTCCTTACATCGAAAATAATAAATTTTGAATTCACTTAATCCATAGTTTAATTCTCATTTTTTTCATCAGACAAGAAATAATCTTCATCCGGCAGCTGTCCCCAAAACTTCATATGTTCTGCTGGATATACGCTATCAAAGGGTTTAGCTGTCACTTGGGTAGCTGGCGTATCCTTCACTCGATATCTGTCAGCTCCAAGAACTTCATCCACAATGTATGGCCCCCTGAATCTTTGAGTTAATTTACGGGATGTTCCGGAAGCTGGGCTTTCAAATCTCAAAAGAACCAAGTCTCCTTTGTTGTAGGCACGGGGCTTAGCATGAGTTCGATTATATTTTTCTGCTTGTTTCCGTTGTTTTTTATTCATACACTCTTCGGCTCTCTTCCTCAGCGACTGAACATCAATTTCTTCCTCTGCCTTCTCTGGAGCAGCCGATATTGCGTTCAGGAACTTATTGCCCAAAATGTTTTTTGGCTGATATCCCAGAAGAAGTTTTTGTGGGCTCTCATTGGTAGTTCCATTCTTCATGCAGTTCAATCCCCATTGAATTTGTGTTAAATGGTCATCCCAGTTTCTTTCATCATCATCCGTGCAGTAGCATTTTAATGCCTCACCGATAAAACGAAAATATCTTTCGATTTGTCCATTCGCCCTAGGAGTTTTGGCTGAAATCAAGGAATGCTTAATATCATGGGTGTCACAAAACTCTTTGAATGCCTTAGATGTGAAGGCACTTCCACGGTCTGTAACGACAATAGTTGGCATTCCAAAATACTGACTTATATCACTTAGCACTGTCTGCACTCCTTTGCTATCAGCACTTCTTACTGCACGGAGAACCATGAATCTGGTGAAAGCGTCTATTATGCCTACTATGTACTCGTTCCTCTTTTTACTACGAATATATGGGCCACAGTGATCTATGTGAATTGTGTGAAAAGGTATTGGTTCCTTAGGCACACAATTAAGTTGATGTTTAGTTTCATCTGATCCTCTTTTGTTCTCTGCGCATGGAATGCAGTTCCTTATATACTTGTTCACAAAAGAACGTAAATGATCAAAATAATAATGCTCCGATACACTCTGCACTGTTTTGTCAACCCCTGGATGACCCATCTCGTCATGAAAACCATGTATCACTGACCATCGTGCTCCTCTAGGAACAACAAAGCGCCATCCCTTGAGGGTTTTGTAGAAAATACGACCATCTTCCAGTTTAAAATTTGCTCGGATGTGGGCTTCATCCGCTTCCTTTAGTAAAAGCCCTTCCAGAACCTTTCTAATTCGCAAGAGCTGATCATCCTGACACTGCAAAGCTGCAACCCAATCTGAATTACTCAATGATAATGCCATAATTTCTAGATCCTTGTTCTCTTTAGCAGCCTTGCTAAGATTTCGGCTTAAACAGTCTGCATGTTGCATTTGAGATCCCTTCCGGAATTTGAGATCAAAGGAAAATTCCTGTATTGACATCCACCAACGGGCTACTCTTGGCGTCAATTCACGCGAAGCTTTCGTAACAGCAAGTGAACGACAGTCGGTGTACACCGTGAAATGTTTGTTGAGCAAATAGTATTTGAATTTTTCCAGACTCTTCACCACAGCAAGTGTCTCTAACTCATGGCTTGCGTAATTTACCTCAGCTCCTTCCGTTGCCTTGCTGTAATACATCACTGGATTCGACATTCCCTCCTTGTTAACTTGAATAAGTACACCTGCAATTCCAAAACTACTGGCATCACAATGCACTTCATGTTCAAGATCAGGGTTGTAGATGGCCAATACTGGTTTACACGTGAGAGCAGCTTTTAGAGTCTGGAAAGCCCTTTCTTCTGAATTCCCCCACTTGTTGTCAACATCCTCGTTTCCCGAAGAATCCTTTTTTAATAATGATGTTAGAGGTTTAGCAATTTCCCCATATCCTGGTACAAACCGACGGAAATAGCCGGTAAGACCAAGAAATTGCCTAACAGCTGTTTTATTATGGGGTCTTGGAAATTGCTCGATCACCTCCGTCTTCAAATCTCCAGGAGATGTTCCATGGCTGTTCAGTTGATAGCCCAAATATGTGACCTCCTCCATTAAAAATTCACATTTGTCAAGTTTAAGAGTCAGTCCAGCCCCCTTGAGTTGTATCAAGAACTGCTCTAGGAGCCTTAAATTGGAAGTGACATCTTGGGTAGCAATTAACACGTCATCCATGAAGAAAGTTATTCCCTTGCCCTTAAATGGAGACATCAGCTTGCTCATCAGACGCATAAAAACCGCAGGGGAGTTTGCTAGTCCAAATGGTACTCTCTTATACTGGTAGTGACCATCTGGAGTAACAAAAGCAGTGTACTTTCTTGACGATTCTTCAACCTCGATCTGGTGATACCCACTCATCAGATCGAGACTTGTGAATACCCCGCATCCGTGAAGTTTTGCGATTTCTTCCTCAATATTTCGTGTAGGGAAATATTCCCTTTGAATTACCTGATTCAACATGCGGTAATCCACACACATTCTGAAAGTTCCATCTTTTTTGGATACCATCACTACTGGACTAGCATAATCAGATGAAGATTCTTCAATAATATCATTCCTCATCAAATCCTCAATAATGTCTCGCAGAATAATGTCTCTCCCATTAGCAACTCTGTAGGGTGCATGCTGTATTACCTTAAAAGGAATAAATAAAATGTTAGACATTAAAGACAACAGATCTTGAAAATTAAACCTTATCTTCCTTGAGAATTATTCTCATTTTTTCCAGATCCGTATGCCCCAATTCTGTCATATCAACAGCAAGACACTCTCGATATTTTGTCAGTAAATCCATCAATCGCTGCTGGTCATCATCCGTCACCTTGTTATGAATTTTGATGGCTTCTTTAGACAGATTCTTTGACCTTTCCTTTTCAGCACTGATGACTGATATTTCATTCTGTTCAGTTGCAGGATGAAATGCTATGTTCATGCTCCCACACTCTACCGTGATTTTGAGTCCTTTTTTCGCAAAATAATCATTTCCCAGAAGAATTTTGTGCCTTTGCATTTTATCAGGCACAATTCTCAAATATACCTCATTTTCAAAGTTGTCAATCTTAATTTTTTTCAAAACTTTTCCCAAGGGTTTGCATTCACCACCACCGTAACCCTTTAGTACTGATTCATCAGGACACAATTCAAATTTCAACTCATCTGCCAGTGACTCTACTGCTGTGCTACACTCACTTCCTAGATCAATAAATGCCTCAAATCTTTTTTTGTCTATTTCAACCATCTTGCACTGCATCATATTATTTTTTTGCGGGGTGGCCTGATGCTTTACCACCCCCACCCGAAAACCCGGCTTAGATGGGCAAGCTCTGGCAAAATGACCCTCTTTTTTACAGACATAACAAGTTTTCTTGCGTGGCTGTTCATCCTCCTTGCCAGGCTCGTTGCTGTCATCCTCTCGCTTCCTTTTCTTTGTCTGCTCTTCACCATTCTTTTCAGCCTTAACCTCCACACTGTCCGTGACCTTGCTTTGCTCCTTGTTCGGGCGATATTGATTTTTAAAATGTTTTCTTCCGTCCTTCCGCTTATCATCTTCAAATTTAGAGACCTTCTCCATCAGAATAAGATTTTCCAAGAATGTCTCCATATCAGAGTGTTGTTCTTTTGCCATGGCAACTCTCCACGCAAAGCTAGGAAGTCCCTGAATCAAATGTTCTTTGATAAGATCTTCGTCCCAGCCTATCTTCACGGCGAGACTTTTCACCTCATGGTAATAGTTCGACACTGATTGATCAGCTCGCTTCTTCATATTCATGAGCTTCTTTTGGATCTCAGAACGCCTCAAAACTTCTGGGAAATTGCGAATCATTTTTTCTTTGAAGATTTCCCAAGAGGTCAAATGGGCCTTCTCTGCATTGTACCACATTCTGGCAGACCCACCCAACCTCACTGAGGCATACAGCATTTTTTTCCGAGGCTCCCAGGAATAAATCTCTCCCAGTGCCTCCAAACTCTCGATCCATTCCTTTGCAGACTCATTTTCCTTTTTGTCCGGATTGAATTCGGTGATCAGGGAATTGATCTCTTGAGTTCCGG
This sequence comes from Phlebotomus papatasi, assembly GCF_024763615.1. NCBI lineage: Eukaryota > Metazoa > Arthropoda > Insecta > Diptera > Psychodidae > Phlebotomus > Phlebotomus papatasi. The sequence goes on from NW_026604505.1 coordinate 12,211, forward strand.
GTACAACTGCAGTACTGGAAGAGCCTACTCCTCCTGATGAACTTGAATCCGAAGATCGTGTGCCTCTTCCCCTCATGGGTGGAGGCATTTTGCGTCTTTTTCCACACAAAAAATCAACCTTCCTCCTGTATTTGGAAATGATGCATCTATAAGTTTCTTCGGTTCCTAATCATCTCATTTCATATTATTTACTTACTAATATTTGATTGAGCACTGAATTTAGAACCACACTCGATTTTCTATAATAAATTGCTGAGAAATTCGCTTTTTATTTGTCTATCGCCCATCGACTAAACCTCACAAAGAAACTTCACTTCCCCTCTGTCACTTGGAAAAGAAAGAGACAATCATAGACAATTCAACTTCGCCCAATATACGGCGAAATTGCGGATTTCTCCTTTTCTCAGTATGCTCTTGGCAAGTGTGAAAGAGACAATTTCCCCTTCCATTAGACAAGGAAACACCATATTTCCTACCAAAGTAAAAGTAAAAAGAAGAAGTAAATTATCGTAATTTATTTCATCAAATAATGCAAACTTCAGGTCACACTGGCTGTCAGAATTTCCATCAACCAATCGGAAAAATCCAACACATTTTCCACATTGGAAACCTCCTAAACCTGCAAGTTAGCAATACTAATAATTTTTTCATCGTGCTTGGGATGCACAGTCTTTAACCCCTCCGGATTATCATGTGCATCCTCCTAGCACTGGTCAACTTCAAAGTCACACTCTCACAGTCTACCAAGCCAAGAATGAGCTGACTCTCAGTTGTCCATCCACCCATAGTCTGCGTCCTCAAAGCCCATAAGGCAAAAAATGAGCAGACTATGAGATTTTACACATTTCACTCAGAGTCTACGTCCTCAAAGCCCATAAGGCAGAAAATAAGCAGACCCTGAGTTACATCTTTTACCCAGATTCCACGTCCTCAAAGCCCATAAGGCAAAAAATAAGCGGATTCTGGGTATACTTCTCCGCCTAGAGCCTCCGTCCTCTAAGCCCGTAAGGCTTAAAATCAGTAGGCTCTAAGCAATAAAATGTTTCTGATTCCTAATATCCTCAAAAGTTCGGCGGAATTCCTCTGCAAAAATATTTATTAGTCACTGAAATTCTAATACCATAAATGCTCCATTGAAGACAAGTTTCCTCTGCTTGTCAACGCAACAACCTCGCAGTCTTCCTTCTGTTGGGTTGCTATCCCACTTCTGACTATGTAAACTATCCTGGGAACACCTCAGGATGGACCTCCACTCATACCAATCACCTCCAAGAGACTGCCGTCTCAAACCTCACCACACCAAGCCTACCCAACATGTTCCCCTCTCTCTCTGGCAGCGCCATCTATTATTGTCGTATTCACTTATTCAAAGCAACGATCATTTCGCATAACGATTACAAGTAGACACCACCAAACACATCCTTGCCTTTGAGTTCCTTGTAAGCTTCATTTACAATTTGACTTGTATGTTTGCCAGTTGCCATTCCTTTTAGAATTCCAAGCGGAAATTCAGGTTTCACATAAGGTATCCCTCTCTTTTTCCAATATTGATATTTATCTTTCACATACAGATATCCAGTCATCATCACTATCATTGCAGCCAGAAAGATATGAATCCAATCCATTTTTGATTTATTGAAGTAAAGCTTAAGAACTCACGACCAATCTCTATCTGACAATAACTTTGAGTATACTAATGAAATTTTCCAGAAGTGAACTTTATATACGATCAGTAGAAGAAGTTCTAGTTTTTTAATTAGATAATAAAATTGAATAGACCATGTAATAATTTTATTTAACAACTTGAACAAACTTAAATGTAACTTTATCTTAGTTCATATATTGTAATTTTAAAGTTTGTAGACGAAAAAGCGAACTTCCGAAATGATTAAATTCGTTAAAACGTTGTTTCCACATAAATTAGACCTCTAAAAAAAACTTTATTAAGGCATATGATCAAAACTGCTTTTCGGCTACGACGTCTGTGTTATGAAGTCATCTGGATATTAAGCAACATGCGATCTTTAAGTGACACTAAAACAGATGCAGATCCAAAAACAGGTGAAATAACGATCTCGGGAATGTTAACTTGGTATTATTATAGTAAAAAATGAGGAACGAATTCCGTTGAGCTAATTTTAGGCTAAAACATTTCTGGTAAGTATTTTGAAAAAACGGTAAGTAAAAAATTCACTTGGTAAGTAAAACACCAAAATATGTAGGGATAGGTGGGGTTATTTTGAGCTGTAGGGCTACATTTTTGTACGATTTTTTCGAATATTTCTAAAAGAAGCTGGTCCGTACAATAATTTTATTTAGATCCACAATTGTTTTGCCTATTTAAAGTGCAATACGTTAAAACACAGATTCCTTTAGAAATATGCGAAAAAATCGTATAACAATGTTGCCCCACCTCTCCCTAAGTAAAAAAAAGAATTTTGGTAAGTAAAAAATTAGGTTCGGTAAGTAAAATGGTGGAATAGTGTAAAATTGTAAGTTTGGTAAGTAGAAAACCAAAATTGGTAAGTAAATATTCAAAATTGGTAAGTAAAAAAATTAAATTTGGTAAGTAAAAAAAATCAAAAATGGTAAGTAAAGAATCAAAATACTACCATTCTTGAGTTTTTTACTTACCATTTTTGATTATTTTACTTACCAATTTTTTTATTTTTTACTTACCAATTTGGATGTTTTACTTACCAATTTTGATGTTTGACTTACCAATTTTGTTTTTTACTTACCAATTTGGATGTTTTACTTACCAAGTTTGATATTCTACTTACCAATTTTAGTTTTTACTTACCAATTTTGAGTTTTTACTTAGCAATTTTGATTTTTTACTTACCAAATTTGCATTTTTTACTTACCATTTTTGATTTTTTTACTTCCAATTTTACCAAAATACTTACCATTTTGCTGCAGCCAATAATAAGTAAAAAAAATCAAAAATGATAAGTATAGAAATCAAAAATGGTAAGTATAAAAATCAAAAATAATAAGTAAAAAACCAAAAATGATACAAATGGTACAAGTATATTTTATAACTTTCCAAAAATTTCCTTTTGTCCAGGGAATTTCCTTTGCCCCACAAAGTGAAACTAATAATTTCTCAAAACACTGAAAATTTGTCGAAAAATTTCCGAAAACATAGAATATTTTCCTTCCTAAAAAGATTTTAGGGAGCGTATTTCCCATCCGAATAGTATCATGTTTGGGTTCGTTGGAAAGGTCTTGCAATTTCCTATAAAACTGAACCGATTCCAATCAGTTCTGAACCGCTAATGACCCGGTTCATAACAGATAACTATTTTTTATTTGAAATTCAACTATATTACTTATAAGGTGTATTTTGGGCAATGTTTTGATTCATTTATAAATCGGTTCAAATCGGTTGTGAAGCGGTAATGAACCGGTTATAAAGCGAAAAGTAATTTTTGTCTGAAAATCCATTTAATTATTTTTCTTTATTTACTTATTATTACTTTATTTATATACTACTTTATTTATTACTTTTAAAACTATTCTGTGGAATCTATTGAGTGATTTATAAAACGGTTTAAATCGGTTGGGAGCACACAGTAAATGGTGCGAAAGTACTTTTGAGGTATAGCATTTGAGGTATAGTCACGAGTTCGAGCACTTCGTAAAGCCTGGGACGCTCTGCCACTCCTTTACAGATAAAAATCAATTTATTTACCGGAAAAGTGATTTTTTTTTAAATTTTGCAGTTCTGTAAAAACTCGTTGTGCTTTTATTTGTCCGTAATTTAATTTAAAAATAAAAAGAAATCAAAAGTGATAGAGCCTTTTTTCCCGAAAGTCTTGCCATATGAAATGACAAAGTCATGGTTTTATACCCATGTACTGTCCTTGAATGAACTTTTTCGTATTACTTGATACTTGAGCAAATTCAAGCTGATGAATTCTATAATACGTGTTTGGCAATGGTAGTCATTGGACAAATAAAATTAACTTTTTTAGAAAAGAGAGTACTAAAAATTGTTTTTTTTAATCTTTATTTGTAGCAAAATCGTTACAGCGGCACTTGCCAAAATAACAAAAATAGTAAAATTGCTTTCCAAAAACTGTTGATGCGCAAATGTCCGTTGCCGCTAACTAAAAAACATTACGCGACAAAAACTAAAATTGCAAAATATTGAAAAATCATACAAGAGATTATTTGAATAAAATATTTCAATTGAGTGATTTGAAAATTTTTCTTTATTAAGTAAATAAAATTATTATAAGTCATAATTTTGTCGAGAAATTTTAAGAAGTCATTTCAATATTGAGCCATATAAATGATGTCTTGATGACCATCGACAAGTTATTTTTTTCAAAACAAGTGGTATAACAGTTTCAGGAGATATGGCAACCTTGTATTTCGAAAGAAATATTGCCAGTCCAATCTTAACTTGCATCATACCAAACTTCATTCCAATGCAGTTCCTGGGGCCTTCTCCGAAGGGAAGCCAAGCACAAGCATGTCGATTCTTGATGTTCTCTTCGGTAAATCTTTCAGGATCAAACTTATCAGGATTTGGATAGATTTCAGGATCATGATGAATTCCATAGACTGGAATTGTTATAAAAGTCCCTTTTTCGATAATATGTTTAGTTCCGGGAACTGGATAATCTTGACCACAAATCCGTGCGATGAAATCGACTACTGGATGTTTCCTCAATGTTTCTATCAAATTGAGATTGAAGCTTGCAAACTCGCATTAATTCGTATCAGAAGGCAAACTTACCTTTAATTATTTGATCGATATATTTCATTTCTATACAGGCTTCATAAGTATATTCTCCGTTGTATTTCTTCAGAATACGATTCACTTCTTCTCTGGCTTTTTCCTGAATGTCCTGCTGAAGCGCTAACTCATACAAAGCAAATGTCATAGTCGACGAAGAAGTGTCGTAGGCCGCAATGAAGAATAAAAAACGTTTTGTAGCCGGTTCTTCAAAAGTAATTTTACCCAAATCCGTATCGTCACCTTCGAGTTTTCCCGTATTTTTGATTTCCGTTAAAAATGAGAGAAATCATTTCTTTTTATATATTGTTTTTCTCACGGTATTCAATGGTTTCTTTTAGGAGTCTCATGAAAAACTCAGTCACTTTCGGCTATCTGGCCTTTCTTCCTGAGATTTGTTTTCAAAATTCCCCAGTATTTCTCAATCTTGCTAGGTGCTATACGTGTTAAACATTTTTTCCATAGCCTTGGAATCCATTGAGAAGATGATCGTTCAGTTTCCGCGACCTTGTTTTAGCATTTTGACGGTAATTGTCGGTTCGATAGGGAATAGCCTGAGCTTTGTAGGTTATCAAACCATGTTTCTTTTTGCTATGTGATAAGGTTCTAAAGACCTACCAAACATCTGAGAGAGTTGAATGAGCATTAGTCTCGTGAAATCCATTGAAAGATGAAGATCATTGAAGTACCTGCATAAAATTATCAAGAAATTTGCTGCTAACGAGCATAGAAATCTCAAGAACGGAGAAGTATCTGCCCGAAAACGTTGAACTCATGCCATCACACGTACTACAGACAAAAGCTCCTTTTTTTTCCAAAAATTACTTTATTTTCTCTCGGTACCTGATAACAAGTAAACTGCATCTGTACTTTATAACGACTAATTTGATACTTATTTAAAAAAACTTCTTTTATAATAAAAACTAGTGCAGTAACCACTAACTAGCTTATTTGTCAAAGATTAGGGGAAGTGGGGTACCTTTGAATTAAAGCACCTTGGAAATTGGACTTTTTTCCAATTATTTGAATGGAATTCAGCCTTATCATAATGTAATTTAGTTGCATAATTGGTTTGTAGAGCTTAATTATATCACGGTAAGGTCCAGTTTCATTTGAAAATAGGAGAAAAAACTCTATTTTGTAGAACGTATGGCCCATTCGACAACTGTTAACCCTGGTTTATTATTATTAACCAATCAAAATCCTTCATTCCAATGACACACTTTTATTCGCGTCAATCGTGTCCGTACTTCAGGGAGGGAGCATCAGTCGCCGTGGACAGTTCACTCCGAGGAAGTTGAAACATGGGAGACACCTTTAGTTCCTTATTTTTACTTTATAAATTATAATATTATTTAAGTGAGTTCTTTCAAGTATTACAATTTTAAAATTGCCCCAATTCAAGGTACCCACTTCCCCCTATAATAAAAATGCAATTTTCTGAAATGACTCAATTTATAAACACTATGCTTTTCCTCTGGAATTGGATGACTAAATTGACTAAATTATTATTAATATAGATATGATGAGAGTCTGTTTTGTGCTACAGCATTCAAGTCAAGGTTTTCCACCTCTTTTATAATTCTAAGAAGCCATCTGGATATTAAGCCACATTCCACCTTTTGGCGACCGTACAAAACGTAAATTGTCCAAAATAGGTGGTATAACAGTTTCAGGAGATATGTCAACCCGGTATTTCGAAAGAAATACCGCCAATGCAATCTTAGTTTGCATCATACCAAACTTAATCGCAATGCAGTTTCTAGGACCTTCTCCGAAGGGAAGCCAAGCAAAAGGATGTCGATTCTTGATGTTCTCTTCGGCAAATCTTTCAGGATCAAACTTCTCAGGATCTGGATAGATTTCGGGATCATGATGAATTCCATAGATTGGAATTGTTAAGAATGTTCCTTTTTCAATTACATGACTAGTTCCGGGAACTGGATAATCTTGACTACAACTCCTTATAAGGAAATCAATTGCCGTATGCTTCCTCAGTGTTTCTAAAGTAGATTTTGACATTACATGATTGTGAAATTCCATTCATTAATTTTAGAACACTTGGTAGAAGTAAATGGATCATTGTGTATCTTTTACAAAAATCAGGTTCACATATTATTGATTCAATGAATGAATGAATACTAAAATTTTACATTATAACTTAGGTAAAACTATTGAACCTTATAAATATATCAAAATGTACCTTTTACTTCTACCCAGTGAAGATAAATCTACCTTTAATGATCTGATCGATGTACTTCATCTCCATACATGCTTCATAAGTATATTCTCCGTTGTATTTCTCCAGAATACGATTTACTTCTCCTCTGGCTTTTTCCTGAATATCTTGATTAACAGCTAGTTCGTAGAAAGCAAACGTCAAAGTTGAGGAAGATGTGGAGTAGCCCGCAATGAAAAATACAAATGTTTGTGCGACCAATTCTTCAAGAGTAATTTTACCCAAATCCGTATCATCACCTCTAAGTTTTCCCGTATTTTTTATGTCAATTAAAAGTGATAGAAAATCATTCCTCCTTATGTCATTCTGCTCTCGGTATTCAATGGTTTCTTTTAGGACCCTCATGAAAAACATAGATACGTTAGATTTGAAAAATTTCATTCTCATCATTCGACATAAGTCTTGAAACATGGTCAAAAAGAAAATATGAATATATTTTAAGACTGAAAATTCTAATGCTTTTGTCACAACTCTGCGGAACTCCGTATCTGGTTGCTTAAGAGTGTTACATTCAATTCCAAAAGCACAATTTCCAATAACGTCTATCGTAAATCGAGAAAAAACATCCCTTACTTCAATCGTTTGGTTCTTCTTGGCTATTTGTTCAAAATAATTTTGAAATTCTTTAGCAACAGCTACAAACGTGTTGTGCATCATCTTCATTTTTCCCGATGAGAAAGTAGGAGTCATTTTAGCCCTCGTATTTATCCAACGTTGTCCAGATAGGGCAAGTAAATGACCAGATACAATATCATCTTTTTCGTTAACGTATAATCCTCTGTCATGAAAATATTGGAAATCTTTCACTAAAATATTTTTCACAAGATCTAAATCCGTTGGAACAATGCCAGGCATTAACGATAAGTAGACACCACCGAAAACGTCTTTGCCTTTGAGTTCCCTGTAAGCTTCAAGTATAATTTGGCTCGTATGTTTGCCTTTAACCACTTCTCTTAGAATTCCAAACGGAAATTGGGGTTTCACGTATGGCACTCCTTTCTTTTCCCAAAACTGAAATTTACTTTTCGCATACAGATAAATTGCCACAACTATCATCACTATAGTTCCGATAATGGCACTGAAACTCATTTTAGATTTGTTTATGCAAAACTGAAGAAGAACTCACGATCGATCTTTACTTGACGATAACTCTGAATATACTAATTATTTTTTCAAATTTTCACTTTTGTATATGATAAGTAAGATAATTAAGTTACTTTAATAACATAATAAAGTAGAATAAACTGAGAAAAATATAATTTTTCATAATGTTGTAAAAGACGTCTTATTTTAGATTTTTAATTGTTAGCTTAACCTTGACAAATATTATAATAATAAGAAATAATAAGAAAAATAAGAAAATCACAAAATTACGAAATGACTGAATTATTAACCCTGCATGGAAAAATAAGACACTGGTGTCCCAAAGAAAAACTAATTTTTCGGGCCATTTATAAGAAAATTTTCTTTTCTCAGTACTGAGATTTATTCTTCATATAGGAAGCCTACTACCAAATAGATCACTTAGGATCTCATCGTGAGATCATCTTAGTATCTCGCGATCAATCTCTACCTGATAACAACATAAAGTGCGCAAAAACGGGAATTTTTCAGACTTGTACTTTATATATATAACGTTTAATTAAGTATTAATGGCCTATTAAAGTTGAATAAACTAATCTCTACTTGACTAATAAAAGTTTTTCTGATTTGTGTACTTATACGTTCGACAAGAAGTGTAGGGGAAACCGGGGTAGAATTAGCCACTAAATGAAATTTTTCATTGCATATAATTTGTACAAAAAATGTTTGTATGAGGCTGATAAATATTTGAATGAATAGGAAGGGTAGTATATATTTAGAATGGAGAGTAGTTTCCTCAATATTCCTTCGCAGGAAAGCTATAAGATACCAGTATCTAATACTATACGTGGCTAATTTTGCCCCGGTCTCCCCTATTGCTGTTTTATTGTCTTGATAAAGTTAAATAAACTACATAAAATATTATATTGTTTCTTTTTTGATCAGTCAGTGAAAAACCTCTAGGGAAAAGGGCCCAGGATTTGCATGGTTCCAAGCTCTAGAATGACTAAATTTTCAGTACCGAAATAGCAATTTGGAGTAAGATTACCGTTGGATGTCTGTATTCTGGATTCCAAAATCGGGTCCTGGACGGTCGTCAGAGAGTCGAATGACGGAAAGTGGGGAATAATATGACGGTAATTACAGAAATCATTTGGCGTCATAATAACTCTGAAATGACTCGCTCATGACTAAAATATGACGCCAACTTCCAGAAACTTCCAGTGTCCCTATAAAAAATCTTCCCCTCACTGGGTATATCTGAGGGGAAATTTCACTTGTCAAATGGCAAATAAAACTATTCAGTGCTGTAAATTCGCAAAATAATTGATATTTTCGCGTGTTTTCTCAACAATATAGTGTGCATTGGGAGGAAAAGCTCTCCCGGTAGAGATGTGTGTTGTTATTCGAAAAAGTACAGCGCCGCGTCGACAGGAATTAGGGGAATGTAGGCATGGTTTGCACAGAGTGAACCTTCAAACGATGCGAATTTTCTCTTTGTTTGCAAAGAGCTAGGTCGTCACATCTTACCCATACGACAGTTCATTATTAACCTCGCATGACGAGATGAGAAATGGTAAACCAGCTCTTTGCAAACAAACCATGAGTAGTAATGATGAAGCAGCGTGATGTAACTAGCACAATTGCTGATGCAACGTGGTGATGAAGCACAGTGATGTTGCTGACGTTACAGGGGCTATCATGCTGGTCGACATGCTACCATCAGGCCAATCTCCTGCTCCCCGCTCCCCCCACAACCGCCCCCGCTCCCCCCGCTCCCCTCTCCGGTCCCACATTTTTTATTTTTAACTTAAATTTTGAGTAAATATGGATCACAATGATGTGATGGGACACAATGATGTGATGTAGCACGATGATGTGATGGAGCACAATGATGTGATGGAGCACGATGATGTGATGAAGCACGATGATGTGATGACGTCACGGGGTTTAAATTTTGAATGTTAAACGTTTCGGACGCCATTTTGAATTCCCATCCGCCATTTTGAATTTTGGCCGCCATTTTGAATTCGTGTCCGCCATTTTTATTTTTATCCGCCATTTTTTTTATTACCGAACGCTGCTCCTATTTTTGTTCGCCATTTTTAATTTCCGACCGCTATTTTTATTTTTGTCCGCCATTTTTACCGACCGCTGCTCTTATTTTCTATGCGCGCGCCCTCTGTTATTCCTATTATTAACTATTTCCGTAATTTTTTTCGCGACATGAAAATTTTTTGGCTCGATGGTGGACTCTTTCTCATGTATTTTTTTTTCTCCCTATACAATTTATATGGGAAAAGATCTGCCATGCCTAAGAATTGATCCCCGGACCTCTTGGTTGCGAGTCCAATACCTTATCCATTATGCCACTCGTGGCATGATAGAAGGTTTGCCAGAAGTCTTTCCTATGCATTAAGCGGGATTCTCTATAGTCTCTGGCCTATATGCACTGTCCAAGTGTGGAAAGATGCAAATGCAATATGAGACCTTTTCGCGCGCTCGAGACCATATGGGAGAGACTATTTGTATGAGTCTTTGCGCGACAATTTGATTCCTTCAGATGAATGAAGCAAAATGGAAAAAATGTCTTGCAGTGCGCAATATAATTGTAAAATTGAGTGGAATTTCGCAATATTCACTAATTTTATTGGCGATAAGAACTATCAATAATTTTCATTGGTTATTGAACAGCATGATGTTGATGCCGTCATGCAATTTAAACCATTTCCATTGGATATTGATCAATAGATATTGAAACGTCATTGAGTTGAGATTTTGAGTTGAGTTGAGTTTGAGCTTGCGTATTTCAATATTGTTTGCAATATTTGTCTTTTTTATTTAAATTGTAACATAAATTACCGAAAAATATCATACTTTTCCACTTACATGATTGTATCTCACATCATTCACATCTCTTGATGATATGATCAAACGATTTTTATGCAATTTGTCTAAAAAAATATTTTTCGTTCAGTGATTTCAGATTAGAAGTGATAAATTTCGTGAAATTTATTGAATTTCTGCTTATTGCAGATGGTGACTGCCATGAAATTTCAAGAATCTTAGTTTCAGATCCTCAATTTTCAAATAAACAAACTGATGATCAAGATGTTGGTGTGCATTTTTATGCAGTTGTGCGGGATTATTCGAAATTTGCACTCCTGTATCATGCATAAAATAAAAGAATTAAAAGATGAATGAAAAAATGTCAATGTGGGCAAAATTTCTTGTCTTGTGTATGAATCATTTAACTCTCTTGATCGCAAGTGGGAAAGTATGTAAAAAGTGTTAGATTTCTCATAACTTTGTATTACAATGTTCTTTTTCTCTGACATTAGAGAATTTTTACAACATTACAGAACAAAATTATTCAAAGTGAATTATTGATTTGTGTTTTCTCTTATTATAATTTAGCAAATATGAAAAAATCTGTAAATATATGTACAATATTTACCTAAGAATTTGATTATCTGGAGAAATGGCAGCAGAGTAAAATGAAATAGGAACCAACTTTTCATACAAAATTGATTTTTATGAATGAAATGTTGTATACACTTCTATAATTCGGTACCTGGGATGCTGAATTAACTTATGCATTTTTCATTGATGACTCATTATCAAATTTATGTATATTTCTGTGACACATATCACAAAATAGATGAAATCCTCTTTCTTTAGTAGAAGATCATTTTTTAAAGATGACTCTCAGTAGAATAGGCATAAAAAATAAAATTCAAGCGATACTCACTAAAATAAAGTCAAACATTTGCGTTCTTACACTGATAAAAGAAAATTAGCTTTGCACTCACTAGCACTTCATCACTGAATACTATTAATTTTAGTTCTTGACCGTAAAGCTTCATCCTCCCCTGAATAAATGTTAACAAAATTTTATTTATTATATTGAAAAACAATTAAAAAAAAAGTAACTTCACTTGTTATTTAGAAAAATGTTCTATTTACCCCTCGCATCCTACCTCTAGACTTTATTCTGAGATATGAACATGACATGACATGTCCAAACATGTTTCATCGTGTATGAAACAAACATTTTGCATACGTTTGCATAATTTTCTCGGGAAATTTCGTCAGTACGATCAAAAGATCCTAAAATATTTTATAGGAATTTGAACATTGGAAAAAAAAGTCTCATTTGTATCCCTGATTTATTGATGAGTGGAAGACATTTTCTTAGTGAAAAGTGATAAATCACAAAATAACTTATCTGAAAATATGGAGACAAAAGAAAGATCACATCAAGTTCCAAATGTAATGAAGGCAAAGCAGCACTTCAACAAATATAATCTTGATCCTGCTGAGGAACTTCGAAAGGATGAGGAACAATATGCAAGAAATCGACAACAAAATACAACTCCTGAACTACTGAATGCATACACCTACTTTCTAAATCGAACATGTACATTGTTTATCACGATCGGGTTTTCTCCAGAGAATTTTTCACCAGTTGCTAAAATATGTTCCGTAAGCTACTGGGATGGAATTGACGCTGTAGAATTCACCCAAAATACATGGACAACGTTCTGTGCCAATGAACAAACTTTAAGAAAATTATTGGGAGAGGATGCTGGAAAGGATGATGCCAACATGAAACTGGAGTTGCTGAATATTCAACTTGACAACTGCGTGAACATTCGTAGTTACTGTGCTGTGGAAAATTCTGAACTACTTATTCTCTGCCAAAATAATGGAATTGATCGTTTATCTCTAAATATTGCAGAATTTGAGAAATTAATGTTACTTTCTGAATTTATAAATGCAACTTTGATTTACAATAGTTCTGTACAGTGGTATGTACAAGAATATTTTGAGAGATACAGCAATGTTTGTAAATCTTTAGGTGTGCAAAGATTGGAAAATTCTAATTTTTCAAACAGCAATACTTTTGTTTCAAATTCCTTTTGTAGCAAGTAAATCAAATATTTCTTAAAATGTAACATGTGTATAAAAATCAAATGATGTCAAATAAAAAGATGAGAAAACGTAAATGTAAATTGTTTTAATCTTGTATATTTGCAATCTGAATCCTCTTAAGATAAGAAGAATGAAGAAAAAAAAATGAAACTTCAATTGCACAGGGTTATGCATTATGCCAATATTTATCAATACCAATATTCCCTTTTCATCTCAACATATTAGGTGTGATTTCTTCATAATCACATCTATTTGCTATGTGAGCAAGATTAAAGTCGTGAGAATTTTGTCTTGTTGTGAAAAGAAATTGTTTTACAATCAATTATTTCAACATCACACAATGTTTCATCTGTGCATCAAGAAAAACACGATATGTTTTATTGATGCATCATGAAAAAAATCAATATGAAAATGCACTGAAAAATTTTACCAACATAAAAAAAATCTGCAGAGAGATATCATATTTTTTATCATCTTGCATTTTTTCTGCATCAGAATATTTTCTTCACGTGAAAAAAAAATCTTCAAAGTGGCGTCTGGCATTTTTTCTCATCGTAATCTGATTTTTTCTTTGCAGCATTAGCAGGATTGTTTTAATTACATTTTATAGCACAATCAAAAATGATTGTATCGAACTTCTTTGACAAAATCTACTCGATTGCATGCAACTACTTTTAAACAATTCACATGATTCCTCATATTGATGGCAACATAAAAACAAAAAAAAATAATGATACTTTGATCAGATACGAAAGAAAACTCATTTCATTGTTTTACAATCAATTTTATTTATAACTTAGTCGGTTGTAGTTTTTCATTACACAAAAAAATCTTGACTTCATTTTTTGTTTTCTTCACGAGAAATATATTCTTGTAGTCTCAACGTATGGCTCTCGGCATATAGGGCAATGTCTTGTTTTTGAAGCACATCCTTGACAAGCAGCAACATGTCCACAAGGTAGGAAAGCGGTATCGTATTCATTGTTGTAGCATATTTTGCAGATTTTATGTGATTGCTGTACAATATCGTATTCTGCTTCTACATTATCACAATCCAAAATTTGATCGCCAAAGAATACCTCGAACAAATTATCAATTGTATTTTCATCATTAGTGTTAAAGAATTGTACCATCAATTGTTTTTTCTCCAAAATAGTCATGCTTTTTCCATTTTTCATTTTTCTTGAAATTTTTTCCACTACACCGCGGCGTAAAATCTCATTTTTGTTTTCATAAAGTAGGCCGATCATTTGCGCTATTGTCTTTTTATGTAAAATAAATTGCACCAAATCAGACTCTGATTTTTCTTTTGCCAAAGCTTCTGCTAATTGTCTCAAGCTGTGCGTACTCATTGCGATATAGACTTTTTCTGAGTGATTTTTTAAGATACACCATGTTAAATAATTGTGAAAAATGTTTGTAATGAACAATTTTCAACGAAAGAAAGAAAGGGGAGAGGGATTTTTGGGTTAAAAACGCTCTAAATTTATACTTTTAACTTTTTATTGCAAATGATATAGAAAATTATACATCACTACTGGAATTTTCAGATGAATATACATGATCTGAAGCAGGTTTCCTAGAATAATATAACGTTTGTTCCTCAAAATCAGATATAAAATCTTCCGCAGGTACTTGATCTCCTTCTGAATCAGTCACATATTCTACAAGGTAAAGATTTTTCTCCTGTTTTTCAAAGTATTTTTCTGTGAGCTTATCTTTTCTTTTACACATGAGTTGATCTTCAACTTCTTTGTTAGACTCCTCTACCTCACTCCTTTGAATTTTGTGTAACTTCTCAGAAGCTATGTCACGTTCCATTTTATTTAAAATTTCTTCTATCCAAGATGGCGGGTCATCGGAATGTGGTCTTTTTCGTGTAAATCTTTCCAAAATTTTCTCAGCTTCTTCTTTCGTAGGATTATGATTTATCAAAAACTGCAAAACACTTTACGTCAAATATAATTTTTATGATTTTTTTTATTAAAAAATATGGAACTCACCATGTTATTGTGTATCCGAAATATGTATTCTCCGTGAATTAGGTTGGCCTATCTTTCGTAAAACAAACTTATTGGTTTGACTGTCGATTATAGAATAACAACAATTTTACACACTTGGTTGAAATATCCAGTTCAAGTTATGCATCACTTAAAAAATTATCCAATATTGCGAAATTTAAATATTATTTTTCACACGTGCAATGAAAAATGTCTCATAAAAGTTTCAAAATTGTACGATATTTTACTGGAAAAACACCATACGTGATAAAAAGATGAAATTTGAGATTTTCCTTCTTTGTATGCACTAGGACATGTCTCGAAC
>NW_026604506.1:0-27240 GCF_024763615.1 Phlebotomus papatasi
TCACAGAACAAAATTTCGAATAAATCTATGTAGATAGTAAAATATTTTGCATTGTTGTTTCTTGGCTATAGCAAAATTTGTATTTTCCATTCGCAAAAGTCAATCGGTACAAAGGTTCAAAAGTCCTTCACTACTATGCTAAGGCCAAAAAATAAACCATACAAAAGGTATATTTGGCCATTGTACATAAGTGTGCAATGAAGCAAAAGGCACCTTCTTGATTGAACACTTTAAAACTATAAGAATTATTTTCGACATTAACTGTTTTGCCTGATTTGAGAAATCACTGCGATCAAAGCCCCATAAAAGAGGAACTTGAAAAGATTTGGGAAAATTTAGACAAAATCTAATACTGAAGAAATCTTAAATGAATTATATCACAGCATCTAAAAAGTTGTGCGAAATCCAGAGGAGTGAAGCAGAGGAATCTAGCAAGAAAATTGTAGATCAAATCAAACATAAATGAAAATATTAACTGACGATAAATTATTACTATATTTTAAAGCATAGGAGAAAGACCTATAGCTTTATGGAATATTTGGTTGATTGGGGAGCAAGAAAGGAACCTCCATGCGTTTTTAGGGTTATAATCAGTACTAAATCGGTGCTCTTGGGGAGTCCCCAGGGACTGACTGATCCTTCCACCACGAAGCTTAAATTGAGTGTCGAAAGAACATGCGAATACCGCTTGCCACTGACGTGGCCCATTTTTGGGCAAGACAAACTTAATTTTAGGCCTCGATACAATTAATAAAATCTGGCTGATTCAGAAAGAGATCATGAGGAGCAAATGTTGCAATATACGAGAAATCCAGCGAGATTATAATAGCGATATACACTTTTCTGTGTGAAATGCCATAGAATTAATTAAAAGTACCGATTTTTTTTTGCGTGTTCACACAATCAGTGGCAGGATTTGCATCCACAAAAGTTTCCTGTATCCCCTCCCTCTTTTTTCTCAATAAAAAATGTTTGGCATAATATTTTGCAATTATTTAACACGGGGCATCTTGGAAAATCAATCAATCAGAAGAAATCTACAGCGCAATGAGTACTCACAACTTGAGAGAATTAGCAGAACTTTTTGCAAAAGACAAATCAGAGTCCGATTTGGTACAGCTAATTTTACATAAAAGGTCAATTGGTGAGATGATCGAGCTTCTTCATGCAACCAACAATGAGACTTTACGTAAGGGTGTGGTGGAAAAAATTTTCAGAAAGGTGAAAAGCGGAAAAGAAATGAGTATTTTGGAGAAAAAGCATTTAATGCTAAAATTTTTCAACATCAATGACGAGGATACACTTGACAATTTGTTTGAGATATTCTTTGCTGATCATACCTTGGATTCAGGTATAGAAGAAGCAGAATATGAGATTGTAGAGCAACCAAATAAAATTTGCAAAATCTGCTACAACAATGAATACAACACCGCCTTTATTCCATGCGGGCACGTTGCTGCATGTCAAGAGTGTGCTTCAAAAACAACGAGCTGCCCCCTATGTCGAGAACCATACGTTGAGACTACAAGAATATACTTTTCGTAATAGAGAAAGAATTGAATGCAAAGCTAATATCTTAATGAGTTGTCAATACATATGAAAATCAGCCATGATTAAGAGGAAATAAAATTGTTTAAAAGAAGAAAATGCGTTTTATGCAAGAGTCAGGAAAGCAAAGTTAATTTTATGACAGAGTCGAGAAGAAAAAAATTATACAACAGGTAAGAGGCAAAGTCATAAAAGGGGGGGGGGGGGGAAATAAAAAAAATTATGTGAATTTTCTTCAAATTTGATGCATTACAAATTATTGACTTCCTTGCTATAAATGGAATTTCGTGAAAAAGGCGAAAATAGTTTATCGAGGGGTTAAATGCATTATTGGTTGAGAGATAAGAATTTTTCAATCTTTGTACTCCTAAAGATTTACATACATCGGTGTACCTCTGAAAATATTTTTTTCACGGCATAGTGATTACTGGTTTTTACACAATGTTCAAGTTGAATATTTAGCAATAGTTTCATATTGGCATAGTCTTTCCCAACTTGTCTTCCAACAATTCTCTTAAAGTTAATCCGTTTTCGCAGAAAGCCGACCATGTCTTTTTGGTTCTATTCTACAACAGCAATTCCACCCCCGTAGCTTACGGCACATAACTCAACACTCAATGAAAAGCTATTTGGAGAAAAACCGATCGCGATAAATATTGTTTTTCTTCCTGCTTTCGTAGATCCATAGCAGTATCATGGTTATATTTGTTGATCTGTTGCTTTTTCTTTATAACATATGGAGCTTGATGATCTTGTCTTTCTTGACTTATCACTTTTCACCAACATTTCTACTTGTCATTAAATCTCAACCAGGAAAAAGTTTTTTAAATTGATAAAATTCTTATAAAACGGTATTACTCTGAGATTTCGAAGATCTTTTGGTCACATCAACGAAATTTCCCAAGATAAATGCAAAGTGTACAAAATCTTTCTTTCATATCCGATAAAATTTGTTTGGACATGTCACTCTGCAGCATATGCATTTTTTTTTAATATCTCAGAGGAAAGTCTAGGAAAACGGCATGTAAAGCATTTTTCTAAAGAGCAGGTGGAGCTTTTTTAAAAAATTGAACTTAAACCAGGTTTGCTCCAATATGTGTTTTTCATTGTTCTTCGAGGTAATCCTGGTACCCGCTCTTTACACCAGGATGAATTTTTGTCCAAAAATTAAAGTGGATAGAGTTCAAAGATGTTTTGTAGTGCTAAAAAGTGCCAAGATAAATTCCCATAATCAATGAAAACTGAAAAAATTCCCCAGAAAAGCTATGCATGCCATTTGTGAGAAGACATCGACCTCGAGGCAGACCTAAGACAAGGTGGCTGAATCAAATTCAGAATCTTGACTTGGAGCGCCTTGGGATTGAACCTGAAAATTTTCCTAAAGTGCCGGAGGATCAACAAGTGTAGGCTGCTAAATTGGATGTCATGGGCCCGCGACCTCAATAGGGATTAGCAGTTGAAAATGATAATGATGAATGAAAGCTCAGGTTTGTGACTTTCTTTTTTAGTGAGTATCTCTTGAAAATTCTCTTTTGGTGTTCGTTGACTCAGGCCATCATACAAAGTAGTCTTTTCTTAAAGAAGACGCATTCAATTTTAATTTTCTAAGATTTCTCACAAAAAGATTATCAAAATGATAAAAATAGTCCATGAAAAAGCCATGAAGTGATTCAGTATCACAAGAGGTCGAGTTACAGAAGGCCATGCATTCCTTAAGTAACTGGTACATATTCACTATCTTATTTGAAGAAAAAGCATTTTTACAGTGGAGGGTACAAAAAATTCATTTTTTCATACGTTTAGGGGGGGGGGGGGGGACATTAGCTCTGAAAAATGCGGCCGATTTTAGTGTAATTTTTTCCCTGTTTTTGTACACATTTCACGAGATATCTCCAAAACAACGTAGGTTGCCAATTTGAGGTTTTCGGCTGCCTATTCAATATTAAGTTGGCTTTTATTTTGCATTTATATTTTTTGCTAATTCATTCTACACTGACAGAAAACAGCTAATAATCCCAAAAGTTTTTTCGGCGCGCTAGAAACATATGGGAAACATAGAAAATGTCGTGCCCCTGCGTTTTTCCATAGAGACAATGAACTTTTGGGAAACTTTTTTCCTAAAGGCAACTGATTTATCATTCTGATATGCTTCGAGGTTTTGCATTCTATTTGAGACACACTTAATTTGTTTGAGTCAACGTGTAAAATCTGCAAAATATTAGCAGAGTAAAAGAGAAATAGCTTCAATTTTTATTAAACATCCACCATCTTAATTTTATGTGAAGAGTATGCTAAGATTTTATTCAAAAGAAAAGATCTTCATCTTCTATTTTATATGAGAAAGTCTCTCAGAAATACATATCAATCTAGCAACGAGTTATCATTGAAAAGGCGTGAGATGATTTAATATCGCAGATAATTGAATTTTAAGAGACTATGGATTACCCTATTAACACGTTTCACAAATAAAATCGATTCATATCTCAGAACAGAACATTTACGATTGCCTAAAGTATTTTCCAAACGGTGACGGTGTGGCGGTTACACAGAAATTTCTAAATTGCAACTCAAATAAAGTTTTCGATGTTCTTCAGTGCAAGGTGTAAAAGGTGTAAATAAAATATTAATAACAATAATACTAGGACAAATTTTTGCCCGAGAATTAAAGAGGACATAGTTCCGTGGTGATGTAGTGAGTGCAAGCCAAATTTCCATATTCAGTCTAAAGCAAAAATCTGTGACATTCTTTTACTAAACATCTTCTTGAAGCTTTTCTTTTGATCCGTTCACAGAGGGAATATACTAAAAATATGATCATTTAATAAAAAGAAGAGGATTTCGCACTTTTCTACTTTCAAGAAGGGTCTAGCAGGGATAAACGTAATTTGGGAACAAGTTATCAGTGAAAAACATGTAAAATGTTTCAGTATCGTACATAACTAAATTTTAGGGGTACATTCATCAGCTCCACAGTAATCAGTGACATGCTCACCCCATTCTGTATAATTTGAGAAAAAATAATTTTATATGAAAAACATCTTCAGATTTGTTATTTTGTTGCCGTTTCTCAAGTCTTTATGCTATAGGGTTCATGTGCAAATTTCTTCAGATCTCTTTAAAGCACATTGCAAATAGTAAGAAAAGCATCAATTATAAATTCAAAATATGTAATATTGGGGAGGGAAAGGTGGGGTTTCTCTTGCAAAGTTATCAGAAACCTAACACCTT
This sequence comes from Phlebotomus papatasi, assembly GCF_024763615.1. Classification (NCBI taxonomy): domain Eukaryota; kingdom Metazoa; phylum Arthropoda; class Insecta; order Diptera; family Psychodidae; genus Phlebotomus; species Phlebotomus papatasi. Next base: position 4,777 of record NW_026604506.1, read on the forward strand.
TTCCCATTCTTTCCTCACTTGCGGCCAAGAAAATTAAATGATTCATATACAAAGAATGAAATTTGCTTTCATTGACGATTTTTCACTCCTCTTTTAATCACCTCACTCCACTCCATAAAACTCATGAGCGATGCAGGAGATCATATTTCGGTCATTCTGGCGACAAGTGCATAGAAAGGGAAGTAAGTACATTCAACCATCAATTTGTAATATTAGGAAATAATTTAGGTATAGCGAGCTTATACCACATAATCGAGATCCAAGATCAGTGTATGGAAATGCTTTTTCACAAAAAATGGACAAAGAAAAGTCATGAGATCAGTGGATCATATAGATCATCATGATCTAAAGAGGCACTGCGAAATTTGTCGGATATTGTAAATAGAGGGACAGAAGTGAAAATTTTTGGTAGACATATAAGAAGGATTCTCCAGAAAAAAAATTACATAAATTAAACAGATCTTAAGAATCTCTTGCCATAATTAGACAGCGCGTGCCACAACAGTTCTCTAAATTGAAACAGTCTCTAACTGTTTGAAGCAACTTTTAACAGTATCCAACCCCTTCTCCGCACACTGCTAGGATATAACCCTGTAAAACTGATTTTTTGGGGTTACAAAATATTCGACCTGTGAAGATACTTTTTCATAGCTATGCATGGGAGGTGATCATACCACTAAAATTGCGAAGAACATCTGGGGTAAGTAAAGTAAAGGGGCGCAAAATAGACTCCATTCAACTTAGATAAAAGATCATCCCAATGGAAGATCTCCCTTAAAAGTGCGGTGGAGTAAATTAATGTCCCGAAAACATATGTGAAATTATATGAAAAGCACTTATTTTCACTGTAAAAACGTTTATCCTCTTTATTTAGAAATCTTTAATAGCTCTCAAAGGGAAGAAAAATTCCCACAGCAATTAAAATATTCCCACGACAATTAATTTATAGTCGCCCCCCCATATGACACATTCCATGCCATTTTTGCAATAGGATGCATTCTTAACTACGGGTCATATATCCAGAACTTACCACGCGCCACTCTGAAACCCGAAACCCGAGATCTGTTTCTCGCACTGTTTTTCCCCGCCAAGTGACGCGCGTAATTATTCCCACGGGGCATGTGTATGTGTATGAAAATGTATGCATGCATGGGAAATGTCTATATGGGATATCTATGCATGGGTGACGTCAGCCTGTGGACGATGCAACGGTTCACGATTCAGCGAGAGCCCATCAACATGCCGCTGTGGCCGAGTGGTCTAAGCGGTGGTACACATTAGGTTTTAAGACTTTAAGTATCTGTCGGTTCAATCCCAGGTCTCGGCCAAAAAATTTTCACGTCGCGAAAAAAAATTACGGAAATGGTTAATAATAGGAATAACAGAGGGCGCGCGCATAGAAAATAAGAGCAGCGGTCGGTAATAAAAATGGCGGACAAAAATAAAAATGGCGGTCGCAAATTAAAAATGGCGGACAAAAATAGGAGCAGCGGTCGGTAATAAAAAAATGGCGGATAAAAATAAAAATGGCGGATGGTAATTCAAAATGGCGGACAGAAATCAAAATGGTGGATAGGCATTCAAAATGGCGGACAGAAATTAAAAATGTCGGACCATAATTCAAAATGGCGGACAAAAATCAAAATGGAGGATGGGCATTCAAAATGGCAGCCCATATTTCAATTTCGCAATCACAGATGGCGCTCCCTCCTCCGGGATGACGTCATCCCAAAATATTGCGTCATGCCTCCAGGGTGTGACGTCACCATACACGTGACGTCACACTACAGCGACTTGCTCGATAGTGACGTCAGAGCATGACTCATCGTGACGTCACAACACAGCGACTTGCTCGATAGTGACGTCACAAACAGCGACTTGCTCGATGTATACTACTCATGGAAAATCATTGAGGAATTACCTAAGGAATTTTCCTTTAGAGTACCATAGGAACTGCATGGGAAATTTTAACTAGAAAATTACCTTGGGAGTACGGCTGGTACTCCCAAGGTAATTTTCCAGGACACTCGGGTAATTTCCCTAAATATTCCATATGTATTTTCCTTTGGGAAACCTGGGTGAACATTTGGGGAAATTTCCAGAAGTCATTATAGAAATTCCCTTAGGAAGAACATGGAAAATCATTGAGGAATTACCTAAGGAATTTTCCTTTAGAGTACCATAGGAACTGCATGGGAAATTTTAACTAGAAAATTACCTTGGGAGTACGGCTGGTACTCCCAAGGTAATTTTCCAGGACACTCGGGTAATTTCTCTAAATATTCCATAGGTATTTTCCTTTGGGAAACCTGGGTGAACATTTGGGGAAATTTCCAGAAGTCATTATAGAAATTCCCTTAGGAAGAACATGGAAAATCATTGAGGAATTACCTAAGGAATTTTCCTTTAGAGTACCATAGGAACTGCATGGGAAATTTTAACTAGAAAATTACCTTGGGAGTACGGCTGGTACTCCCAAGGTAATTTTCCAGGACACTCGGGTAATTTCCCTAAATATTCCATATGTATTTTCCTTTGGGAAACCTGGGTGAACATTTGGGGAAATTTCCAGAAGTCATTATAGAAATTCCCTTAGGAAGAACATGGAAAATCATTGAGGAATTACCTAAGGAATTTTCCTTTAGAGTACCATAGGAACTGCATGGGAAATTTTAACTAGAAAATTACCTTGGGAGTACGGCTGGTACTCCCAAGGTAATTTTCCGAACTCACTTGGGTAATTTCCCTAAATATTCCATATGTATTTTCCTTTGGGAAACCTGGGTGAACATTTGGGGAAATTTCCAGAAGTCATTATAGAAATTCCCTTAGGAAGAACATGGAAAATCATTGAGGAATTACCTAGGGAATTTTCCTTTAGAGTACCATAGGAACTGCATGGGAAATTTTAACTAGAAAATTACCTTGGGAGTACGGCTGGTACTCCCAAGGTAATTTTCCAGGACACTCGGGTAATTTCCCTAAATATTCCATATGTATTTTCCTTTGGGAAACCTGGGTGAACATTTGGGGAAATTTCCAGAAGTCATTATAGAAATTCCCTTAGGAAGAACATGGAAAATCATTGAGGAATTACCTAAGGAATTTTCCTTTAGAGTACCATAGGAACTGCATGGGAAATTTTAACTAGAAAATTACCTTGGGAGTACGGCTGGTACTCCCAAGGTAATTTTCCAGGACACTCGGGTAATTTCCCTAAATATTCCATATGTATTTTCCTTTGGGAAACCTGGGTGAACATTTGGGGAAATTTCCAGAAGTCATTATAGAAATTCCCTTAGGAAGAACATGGAAAATCATTGAGGAATTACCTAAGGAATTTTCCTTTAGAGTACCATAGGAACTGCATGGGAAATTTTAACTAGAAAATTACCTTGGGAGTACGGCTGGTACTCCCAAGGTAATTTTCCAGGACACTCGGGTAATTTCCCTAAATATTCCATATGTATTTTCCTTTGGGAAACCTGGGTGAACATTTGGGGAAATTTCCAGAAGTCATTATAGAAATTCCCTTAGGAAGAACATGGAAAATCATTGAGGAATTACCTAGGGAATTTTCCTTTAGAATACCGTAGGAACTGCATGGGGGATTTTCACTAACAAATTACCTCGGGAATACGGTGGGTACTCCCAAGGAAATTTTCCAGGCCACTTGGGTAATTTCCCTAAATATTCCATATGTATTTTCCTATGGGAAACCTGGGTGAACATTTGGGGAAATTTCCAGAAGTCATTATAGAAATTCCCTTAGGAAGAACATGGAAAATCATTGAGGAATTACCTAAGGAATTTTCCTTTAGAGTACCATAGGAACTGCATGGGAAATTTTAACTAGAAAATTACCTTGGGAGTACGGCTGGTACTCCCAAGGTAATTTTCCAGGACACTCGGGTAATTTCCCTAAATATTCCATATGTATTTTCCTTTGGGAAACCTGGGTGAACATTTGGGGAAATTTCCAGAAGTCATTATAGAAATTCCCTTAGGAAGAACATGGAAAATCATTGAGGAATTACCTAAGGAATTTTCCTTTAGAGTACCATAGGAACTGCATGGGAAATTTTAACTAGAAAATTACCTTGGGAGTACGGCTGGTACTCCCAAGGTAATTTTCCAGGACACTCGGGTAATTTCCCTAAATATTCCATAGGTATTTTCCTTTGGGAAACCTGGGTGAACATTTGGGGAAATTTCCAGAAGTCATTATAGAAATTCCCTTAGGAAGAACATGGAAAATCATTGAGGAATTACCTAAGGAATTTTCCTTTAGAGTACCATAGGAACTGCATGGGAAATTTTAACTAGAAAATTACCTTGGGAGTACGGCTGGTACTCCCAAGGTAATTTTCCAGGACACTCGGGTAATTTCCCTAAATATTCCATATGTATTTTCCTTTGGGAAACCTGGGTGAACATTTGGGGAAATTTCCAGAAGTCATTATAGAAATTCCCTTAGGAAGAACATGGAAAATCATTGAGGAATTACCTAGGGAATTTTCCTTTAGAGTACCATAGGAACTGCATGGGAAATTTTAACTAGAAAATTACCTTGGGAGTACGGCTGGTACTCCCAAGGTAATTTTCCAGGACACTCGGGTAATTTCCCTAAATATTCCATATGTATTTTCCTTTGGGAAACCTGGGTGAACATTTGGGGAAATTTCCAGAAGTCATTATAGAAATTCCCTTAGGAAGAACATGGAAAATCATTGAGGAATTACCTAGGGAATTTTCCTTTAGAATACCGTAGGAACTGCATGGGGGATTTTCACTAACAAATTACCTCGGGAATACGGTGGGTACTCCCAAGGAAATTTTCCAGGCCACTTGGGTAATTTCCCTAAATATTCCATATGTATTTTCCTTTGGGAAACCTGGGTGAACATTTGGGGAAATTTCCAGAAGTCATTATAGAAATTCCCTTAGGAAGAACATGGAAAATCATTGAGGAATTACCTAAGGAATTTTTCTTTAGAGTACCATAGGAACTGCATGGGAAATTTTAACTAGAAAATTACCTTGGGAGTACTGCTGGTACTCCCAAGGTAATTTTCCAGGACACTCGGGTAATTTCCCTAAATATTCCATATGTATTTTCCTTTGGGAAACCTGGGTGAACATTTGGGGAAATTTCCAGAAGTCATTATAGAAATTCCCTTAGGAAGAACATGGAAAATCATTGAGGAATTACCTAAGGAATTTTCCTTTAGAGTACCATAGGAACTGCATGGGAAATTTTAACTAGAAAATTACCTTGGGAGTACGGCTGGTACTCCCAAGGTAATTTTCCAGGACACTCGGGTAATTTCCCTAAATATTCCATATGTATTTTCCTTTGGGAAACCTGGGTGAACATTTGGGGAAATTTCCAGAAGTCATTATAGAAATTCCCTTAGGAAGAACATGGAAAATCATTGAGGAATTACCTAAGGAATTTTCCTTTAGAGTACCATAGGAACTGCATGGGAAATTTTAACTAGAAAATTACCTTGGGAGTACGGCTGGTACTCCCAAGGTAATTTTCCAGGACACTCGGGTAATTTCCCTAAATATTCCATAGGTATTTTCCTTTGGGAAACCTGGGTGAACATTTGGGGAAATTTCCAGAAGTCATTATAGAAATTCCCTTAGGAAGAACATGGAAAATCATTGAGGAATTACCTAGGGAATTTTCCTTTAGAATACCGTAGGAACTGCATGGGAAATTTTAACTAGAAAATTACCTTGGGAGTACGGCTGGTACTCCCAAGGTAATTTTCCAGGACACTCGGGTAATTTCCCTAAATATTCCATATGTATTTTCCTTTGGGAAACCTGGGTGAACATTTGGGGAAATTTCCAGAAGTCATTATAGAAATTCCCTTAGGAAGAACATGGAAAATCATTGAGGAATTACCTAAGGAATTTTCCTTTAGAGTACCATAGGAACTGCATGGGAAATTTTAACTAGAAAATTACCATGGGAGTACGGCTGGTACTCCCAAGGTAATTTTCCAGGACACTCGGGTAATTTCCCTAAATATTCCATATGTATTTTCCTTTGGGAAACCTGGGTGAACATTTGGGGAAATTTCCAGAAGTCATTATAGAAATTCCCTTAGGAAGAACATGGAAAATCATTGAGGAATTACCTAAGGAATTTTCCTTTAGAGTACCATAGGAACTGCATGGGAAATTTTAACTAGAAAATTACCTTGGGAGTACGGCTGGTACTCCCAAGGTAATTTTCCAGGACACTCGGGTAATTTCCCTAAATATTCCATATGTATTTTCCTTTGGGAAACCTAGGTGAACATTTGGGGAAATTTCCAGAAGTCATTATAGAAATTCCCTTAGGAAGAACATGGAAAATCATTGAGGAATTACCTAAGGAATTTTCCTTTAGAGTACCATAGGAACTGCATGGGAAATTTTAACTAGAAAATTACCTTGGGAGTACGGCTGGTACTCCCAAGGTAATTTTCCAGGACACTCGGGTAATTTCCCTAAATATTCCATAGGTATTTTCCTTTGGGAAACCTGGGTGAACATTTTGGGAAATTTCCAGAAGTCATTATAGAAATTCCCTTAGGAAGAACATGGAAAATCATTGAGGAATTACCTAAGGAATTTTCCTTTAGAGTACCATAGGAACTGCATGGGAAATTTTAACTAGAAAATTACCTTGGGAGTACGGCTGGTACTCCCAAGGTAATTTTCCAGGACACTCGGGTAATTTCCCTAAATATTCCATATGTATTTTCCTTTGGGAAACCTGGGTGAACATTTGGGGAAATTTCCAGAAGTCATTATAGAAATTCCCTTAGGAAGAACATGGAAAATCATTGAGGAATTACCTAGGGAATTTTCCTTTAGAGTACCATAGGAACTGCATGGGAAATTTTAACTAGAAAATTACCTTGGGAGTACGGCTGGTACTCCCAAGGTAATTTTCCAGGACACTCGGGTAATTTCCCTAAATATTCCATATGTATTTTCCTTTGGGAAACCTGGGTGAACATTTGGGGAAATTTCCAGAAGTCATTATAGAAATTCCCTTAGGAAGAACATGGAAAATCATTGAGGAATTACCTAAGGAATTTTCCTTTAGAGTACCATAGGAACTGCATGGGAAATTTTAACTAGAAAATTACCTTGGGAGTACGGCTGGTACTCCCAAGGTAATTTTCCAGGACACTCGGGTAATTTCCCTAAATATTCCATATGTATTTTCCTTTGGGAAACCTGGGTGAACATTTGGGGAAATTTCCAGAAGTCATTATAGAAATTCCCTTAGGAAGAACATGGAAAATCATTGAGGAATTACCTAAGGAATTTTCCTTTAGAGTACCATAGGAACTGCATGGGAAATTTTAACTAGAAAATTACCTTGGGAGTATGGCTGGTACTCCCAAGGTAATTTTCCAGGACACTCGGGTAATTTCCCTAAATATTCCATAGGTATTTTCCTTTGGGAAACCTGGGTGAACATTTGGGGAAATTTCCAGAAGTCATTATAGAAATTCCCTTAGGAAGAACATGGAAAATCATTGAGGAATTACCTAGGGAATTTTCCTTTAGAATACCGTAGGAACTGCATGGGAAATTTTAACTAGAAAATTACCTTGGGAGTACGGCTGGTACTCCCAAGGTAATTTTCCAGGACACTCGGGTAATTTCCCTAAATATTCCATATGTATTTTCCTTTGGGAAACCTGGGTGAACATTTGGGGAAATTTCAGGGAAATTTCCAGAAGTCATTATAGAAATTCCCTTAGGAAGAACATGGGAAATCATTCAGGAATTACCTAAGGAATTTTCCTTTAGAATACCGTAGGAACTGCATGGGGGATTTTCACTAACAAATTACCTTGGGAGTACGGTTGGTACTCCCAAGGTAATTTTCCGAACTCACTTGGGTAATTTCCCTAAATATTCCATATGTATTTTCCTTTGGGAAACCTGGGTGAACATTTGGGGAAATTTCCAGAAGTCATTATAGAAATTCCCTTAGGAAGAACATGGAAAATCATTGAGGAATTACCTAAGGAATTTTCCTTTAGAGTACCATAGGAACTGCATGGGAAATTTTAACTAGAAAATTACCTTGGGAGTACGGCTGGTACTCCCAAGGTAATTTTCCAGGACACTCGGGTAATTTCCCTAAATATTCCATATGTATTTTCCTTTGGGAAACCTGGGTGAACATTTGGGGAAATTTCCAGAAGTCATTATAGAAATTCCCTTAGGAAGAACATGGAAAATCATTGAGGAATTACCTAAGGAATTTTCCTTTAGAGTACCATAGGAACTGCATGGGAAATTTTAACTAGAAAATTACCTTGGGAGTACGGCTGGTACTCCCAAGGTAATTTTCCAGGACACTCGGGTAATTTCCCTAAATATTCCATATGTATTTTCCTTTGGGAAACCTGGGTGAACATTTGGGGAAATTTCCATAAGTCATTATAGAAATTCCCTTAGGAAGAACATGGAAAATCATTGAGGAATTACCTAAGGAATTTTCCTTTAGAATACCGTAGGAACTGCATGGGGGATTTTCACTAACAAATTACCTCGGGAATACGGTGGGTACTCCCAAGGAAATTTTCCAGGCCACTTGGGTAATTTCCCTAAATATTCCATATGTATTTTCCTTTGGGAAACCTGGGTGAACATTTGGGGAAATTTCCAGAAGTCATTATAGAAATTCCCTTAGGAAGAACATGGAAAATCATTGAGGAATTACCTAAGGAATTTTCCTTTAGAGTACCATAGGAACTGCATGGGAAATTTTAACTAGAAAATTACCTTGGGAGTACGGCTGGTACTCCCAAGGTAATTTTCCAGGACACTCGGGTAATTTCCCTAAATATTCCATATGTATTTTCCTTTGGGAAACCTGGGTGAACATTTGGGGAAATTTCCAGAAGTCATTATAGAAATTCCCTTAGGAAGAACATGGAAAATCATTGAGGAATTACCTAAGGAATTTTCCTTTAGAGTACCATAGGAACTGCATGGGAAATTTTAACTAGAAAATTACCTTGGGAGTACGGCTGGTACTCCCAAGGTAATTTTCCAGGACACTCGGGTAATTTCCCTAAATATTCTATATGTATTTTCCTTTGGGAAACCTGGGTGAACACTTGGGGAAATTTCCAGAAGTCATTATAGAAATTCCCTTAGGAAGAACATGGAAAATCATTGAGGAATTACCTAAGGAATTTTCCTTTAGAGTACCATAGGAACTGCATGGGAAATTTTAACTAGAAAATTACCTTGGGAGTACGGCTGGTACTCCCAAGGTAATTTTCCAGGACACTCGGGTAATTTCCCTAAATATTCCATATGTATTTTCCTTTGGGAAACCTGGGTGAACATTTGGGGAAATTTCCAGAAGTCATTATAGAAATTCCCTTAGGAAGAACATGGAAATTCATTGAGGAATTACCTAAGGAATTTTCCTTTAGAGTACCATAGGAACTGCATGGGAAATTTTAACTAGAAAATTACCTTGGGAGTACGGCTGGTACTCCCAAGGTAATTTTCCAGGACACTCGGGTAATTTCCCTAAATATTCTATATGTATTTTCCTTTGGGAAACCTGGGTGAACATTTGGGGAAATTTCCAGAAGTCATTATAGAAATTCCCTTAGGAAGAACATGGAAAATCATTGAGGAATTACCTAGGGAATTTTCTTTTAGAGTACCATAGGAAATGCATGGGAAATTTTAACTAGAAAATTACCTTGGGAGTACGGCTGGTACTCCCAAGGTAATTTTCCAGGACACTCGGGTAATTTCCCTAAATATTCCATATGTATTTTCCTTTGGGAAACCTGGGTGAACATTTGGGGAAATTTCCAGAAGTCATTATAGAAATTCCCTTAGGAAGAACATGGAAAATCATTGAGGAATTACCTAAGGAATTTTCCTTTAGAGTACCATAGGAACTGCATGGGAAATTTTAACTAGAAAATTACCTTGGGAGTACGGCTGGTACTCCCAAGGTAATTTTCCAGGACACTCGGGTAATTTCCCTAAATATTCTATATGTATTTTCCTTTGGGAAACCTGGGTGAACACTTGGGGAAATTTCCAGAAGTCATTATAGAAATTCCCTTAGGAAGAACATGGAAAATCATTGAGGAATTACCTAAGGAATTTTCCTTTAGAGTACCATAGGAACTGCATGGGAAATTTTAACTAGAAAATTACCTTGGCAGTACGGCTGGTACTCCCAAGGTAATTTTCCAGGACACTCGGGTAATTTCCCTAAATATTCCATATGTATTTTCCTTTGGGAAACCTGGGTGAACATTTGGGGAAATTTCCAGAAGTCATTATAGAAATTCCCTTAGGAAGAACATGGAAAATCATTGAGGAATTACCTAGGGAATTTTCCTTTAGAGTACCATAGGAACTGCATGGGAAATTTTAACTAGAAAATTACCTTGGGAGTACGGCTGGTACTCCCAAGGTAATTTTCCAGGACACTCGGGTAATTTCCCTAAATATTCCATATGTATTTTCCTTTGGGAAACCTGGGTGAACATTTGGGGAAATTTCCAGAAGTCATTATAGAAATTCCCTTAGGAAGAACATGGAAAATCATTGAGGAATTACCTAAGGAATTTTCCTTTAGAGTACCATAGGAACTGCATGGGAAATTTTAACTAGAAAATTACCTTGGGAGTACGGCTGGTACTCCCAAGGTAATTTTCCAGGACACTCGGGTAATTTCCCTAAATATTCCATATGTATTTTCCTTTGGGAAACCTGGGTGAACATTTGGGGAAATTTCCAGAAGTCATTATAGAAATTCCCTTAGGAAGAACATGGAAAATCATTGAGGAATTACCTAAGGAATTTTCCTTTAGAGTACCATAGGAACTGCATGGGAAATTTTAACTAGAAAATTACCTTGGGAGTACGGCTGGTACTCCCAAGGTAATTTTCCAGGACACTCGGGTAATTTCCCTAAATATTCCATATGTATTTTCCTTTGGGAAACCTGGGTGAACATTTGGGGAAATTTCCAGAAGTCATTATAGAAATTCCCTTAGGAAGAACATGGAAAATCATTGAGGAATTACCTAAGGAATTTTCCTTTAGAGTACCATAGGAACTGCATGGGAAATTTTAACTAGAAAATTACCTTGGGAGTACGGCTGGTACTCCCAAGGTAATTTTCCAGGACACTCGGGTAATTTCCCTAAATATTCCATATGTATTTTCCTTTGGGAAACCTGGGTGAACATTTGGGGAAATTTCCAGAAGTCATTATAGAAATTCCCTTAGGAAGAACATGGGAAATCATTCAGGAATTACCTAAGGAATTTTCCTTTAGAATACCGTAGGAACTGCATGGGGGATTTTCACTAACAAATTACCTTGGGAGTACGGTTGGTACTCCCAAGGTAATTTTCCGAACTCACTTGGGTAATTTCCCTAAATATTCCATATGTATTTTCCTTTGGGAAACCTGGGTGAACATTTGGGGAAATTTTCAGAAGTCATTATAGAAATTCCCTTAGGAAGAACATGGAAAATCATTGAGGAATTACCTAAGGAATTTTCCTTTAGAGTACCATAGGAACTGCATAGGAAATTTTAACTAGAAAATTACCTTGGGAGTACGGCTGGTACTCCCAAGGTAATTTTCCAGGACACTCGGGTAATTTCCCTAAATATTCCATATGTATTTTCCTTTGGGAAACCTGGGTGAACACTTGGGGAAATTTCCAGAAGTCATTATAGAAATTCCCTTAGGAAGAACATGGAAAATCATTGAGGAATTACCTAAGGAATTTTCCTTTAGAGTACCATAGGAACTGCATGGGAAATTTTAACTAGAAAATTACCTTGGGAGTACGGCTGGTACTCCCAAGGTAATTTTCCAGGACACTCGGGTAATTTCCCTAAATATTCCATATGTATTTTCCTTTGGGAAACCTGGGTGAACATTTGGGGAAATTTCCAGAAGTCATTATAGAAATTCCCTTAGGAAGAACATGGAAAATCATTGAGGAATTACCTAAGGAATTTTCCTTTAGAGTACCATAGGAACTGCATGGGAAATTTTAACTAGAAAATTACCTTGGGAGTACGGCTGGTACTCCCAAGGTAATTTTCCAGGACACTCGGGTAATTTCCCTAAATATTCCATATGTATTTTCCTTTGGGAAACCTGGGTGAACATTTGGGGAAATTTCCAGAAGTCATTATAGAAATTCCCTTAGGAAGAACATGGAAAATCATTGAGGAATTACCTAGGGAATTTTCCTTTAGAGTACCATAGGAACTGCATGGGAAATTTTAACTAGAAAATTACCTTGGGAGTACGGCTGGTACTCCCAAGGTAATTTTCCAGGACACTCGGGTAATTTCCCTAAATATTCCATATGTATTTTCCTTTGGGAAACCTGGGTGAACATTTGGGGAAATTTCCAGAAGTCATTATAGAAATTCCCTTAGGAAGAACATGGAAAATCATTGAGGAATTACCTAAGGAATTTTCCTTTAGAGTACCATAGGAACTGCATGGGAAATTTTAACTAGAAAATTACCTTGGGAGTACGGCTGGTACTCCCAAGGTAATTTTCCAGGACACTCGGGTAATTTCCCTAAATATTCCATATGTATTTTCCTTTGGGAAACCTGGGTGAACATTTGGGGAAATTTCCAGAAGTCATTATAGAAATTCCCTTAGGAAGAACATGGAAAATCATTGAGGAATTACCTAAGGAATTTTCCTTTAGAGTACCATAGGAACTGCATGGGAAATTTTAACTAGAAAATTACCTTGGGAGTACGGCTGGTACTCCCAAGGTAATTTTCCAGGACACTCGGGTAATTTCCCTAAATATTCCATATGTATTTTCCTTTGGGAAACCTGGGTGAACATTTGGGGAAATTTCCAGAAGTCATTATAGAAATTCCCTTAGGAAGAACATGGAAAATCATTGAGGAATTACCTAGGGAATTTTCCTTTAGAGTACCATAGGAACTGCATGGGAAATTTTAACTAGAAAATTACCTTGGGAGTACGGCTGGTACTCCCAAGGTAATTTTCCAGGACACTCGGGTAATTTCCCTAAATATTCCATATGTATTTTCCTTTGGGAAACCTGGGTGAACATTTGGGGAAATTTCCAGAAGTCATTATAGAAATTCCCTTAGGAAGAACATGGAAAATCATTGAGGAATTACCTAAGGAATTTTCCTTTAGAGTACCATAGGAACTGCATGGGAAATTTTAACTAGAAAATTACCTTGGGAGTACGGCTGGTACTCCCAAGGTAATTTTCCAGGACACTCGGGTAATTTCCCTAAATATTCCATATGTATTTTCCTTTGGGAAACCTGGGTGAACATTTGGGGAAATTTCCAGAAGTCATTATAGAAATTCCCTTAGGAAGAACATGGAAAATCATTGAGGAATTACCTAGGGAATTTTCCTTTAGAGTACCATAGGAACTGCATGGGAAATTTTAACTAGAAAATTACCTTGGGAGTACGGCTGGTACTCCCAAGGTAATTTTCCAGGACACTCGGGTAATTTCCCTAAATATTCCATATGTATTTTCCTTTGGGAAACCTGGGTGAACATTTGGGGAAATTTCCAGAAGTCATTATAGAAATTCCCTTAGGAAGAACATGGAAAATCATTGAGGAATTACCTAAGGAATTTTCCTTTAGAGTACCATAGGAACTGCATGGGAAATTTTAACTAGAAAATTACCTTGGGAGTACGGCTGGTACTCCCAAGGTAATTTTCCAGGACACTCGGGTAATTTCCCTAAATATTCCATATGTATTTTCCTTTGGGAAACCTGGGTGAACATTTGGGGAAATTTCCAGAAGTCATTATAGAAATTCCCTTAGGAAGAACATGGAAAATCATTGAGGAATTACCTAAGGAATTTTCCTTTAGAGTACCATAGGAACTGCATGGGAAATTTTAACTAGAAAATTACCTTGGGAGTACGGCTGGTACTCCCAAGGTAATTTTCCAGGACACTCGGGTAATTTCCCTAAATATTCCATATGTATTTTCCTTTGGGAAACCTGGGTGAACATTTGGGGAAATTTCCAGAAGTCATTATAGAAATTCCCTTAGGAAGAACATGGAAAATCATTGAGGAATTACCTAAGGAATTTTCCTTTAGAGTACCATAGGAACTGCATGGGAAATTTTAACTAGAAAATTACCTTGGGAGTACGGCTGGTACTCCCAAGGTAATTTTCCAGGACACTCGGGTAATTTCCCTAAATATTCCATATGTATTTTCCTTTGGGAAACCTGGGTGAACACTTGGGGAAATTTCCAGAAGTCATTATAGAAATTCCCTTAGGAAGAACATGGAAAATCATTGAGGAATTACCTAAGGAATTTTCCTTTAGAGTACCATAGGAACTGCATGGGAAATTTTAACTAGAAAATTACCTTGGGAGTACGGCTGGTACTCCCAAGGTAATTTTCCAGGACACTCGGGTAATTTCCCTAAATATTCCATATGTATTTTCCATTAGGAAACCTGGGTGAACATTTGGGGAAATTTCCAGAAGTCATTATAGAAATTCCCTTAGGAAGAACATGGAAAATCATTGAGGAATTACCTAAGGAATTTTCCTTTAGAGTACCATAGGAACTGCATGGGAAATTTTAACTAGAAAATTATCTTGGGAGTACGGTGGGTACTCCCAAGGAAATTTTCCAGGCCACTTGGGTAATTTCCCTAAATATTCCAAATGTATTTTCCTTTGGGAAACCTGGGTGAACATTTGGGGAAATTTCCAGAAGTCATTATAGAAATTCCCTTAGGAAGAACATGGAAAATCATTGAGGAATTACCTAAGGAATTTTCCTTTAGAGTACCATAGGAACTGCATGGGAAATTTTAACTAGAAAATTACCTTGGGAGTACGGCTGGTACTCCCAAGGTAATTTTCCAGGACACTCGGGTAATTTCCCTAAATATTCCATATGTATTTTCCTTTGGGAAACCTGGGTGAACATTTGGGGAAATTTCCAGAAGTCATTATAGAAATTCCCTTAGGAAGAACATGGAAAATCATTGAGGAATTACCTAAGGAATTTTCCTTTAGAGTACCATAGGAACTGCATGGGAAATTTTAACTAGAAAATTACCTTGGGAGTACGGCTGGTACTCCCAAGGTAATTTTCCAGGACACTCGGGTAATTTCCCTAAATATTCCATATGTATTTTCCTTTGGATTTTCCTTTGGGAAACCTGGGTGAACATTTGGGGAAATTTCCAGAAGTCATTATAGAAATTCCCTTAGGAAGAACATGGAAAATCATTGAGGAATTACCTAAGGAATTTTCCTTTAGAGTACCATAGGAACTGCATGGGAAATTTTAACTAGAAAATTACCTTGGGAGTACGGCTGGTACTCCCAAGGTAATTTTCCAGGACACTCGGGTAATTTCCCTAAATATTCCATAGGTATTTTCCTTTGGGAAACCTGGGTGAACATTTGGGGAAATTTCCAGAAGTCATTATAGAAATTCCCTTAGGAAGAACATGGAAAATCATTGAGGAATTACCTAGGGAATTTTCCTTTAGAATACCGTAGGAACTGCATGGGAAATTTTAACTAGAAAATTACCTTGGGAGTACGGCTGGTACTCCCAAGGTAATTTTCCAGGACACTCGGGTAATTTCCCTAAATATTCCATATGTATTTTCCTTTGGGAAACCTGGGTGAACATTTGGGGAAATTTCCAGAAGTCATTATAGAAATTCCCTTAGGAAGAACATGGAAAATCATTGAGGAATTACCTAAGGAATTTTCCTTTAGAGTACCATAGGAACTGCATGGGAAATTTTAACTAGAAAATTACCTTGGGAGTACGGCTGGTACTCCCAAGGTAATTTTCCAGGACACTCGGGTAATTTCCCTAAATATTCCATATGTATTTTCCTTTGGGAAACCTGGGTGAACATTTGGGGAAATTTCCAGAAGTCATTATAGAAATTCCCTTAGGAAGAACATGGAAAATCATTGAGGAATTACCTAAGGAATTTTCCTTTAGAGTACCATAGGAACTGCATGGGAAATTTTAACTAGAAAATTACCTTGGGAGTACGGCTGGTACTCCCAAGGTAATTTTCCAGGACACTCGGGTAATTTCCCTAAATATTCCATATGTATTTTCCTTTGGGAAACCTGGGTGAACATTTGGGGAAATTTCCAGAAGTCATTATAGAAATTCCCTTAGGAAGAACATGGAAAATCATTGAGGAATTACCTAAGGAATTTTCCTTTAGAGTACCATAGGAACTGCATGGGAAATTTTAACTAGAAAATTACCTTGGGAGTACGGCTGGTACTCCCAAGGTAATTTTCCAGGACACTCGGGTAATTTCCCTAAATATTCCATATGTATTTTCCTTTGGGAAACCTGGGTGAACATTTGGGGAAATTTCCAGAAGTCATTATAGAAATTCCCTTAGGAAGAACATGGAAAATCATTGAGGAATTACCTAAGGAATTTTCCTTTAGAGTACCATAGGAACTGCATGGGAAATTTTAACTAGAAAATTACCTTGGGAGTACGGCTGGTACTCCCAAGGTAATTTTCCAGGACACTCGGGTAATTTCCCTAAATATTCCATATGTATTTTCCTTTGGGAAACCTGGGTGAACATTTGGGGAAATTTCCAGAAGTCATTATAGAAATTCCCTTAGGAAGAACATGGAAAATCATTGAGGAATTACCTAAGGAATTTTCCTTTAGAGTACCATAGGAACTGCATGGGAAATTTTAACTAGAAAATTACCTTGGGAGTACGGCTGGTACTCCCAAGGTAATTTTCCAGGACACTCGGGTAATTTCCCTAAATATTCCATATGTATTTTCCTTTGGGAAACCTGGGTGAACATTTGGGGAAATTTCCAGAAGTCATTATAGAAATTCCCTTAGGAAGAACATGGAAAATCATTGAGGAATTACCTAGGGAATTTTCCTTTAGAGTACCATAGGAACTGCATGGGAAATTTTAACTAGAAAATTACCTTGGGAGTACGGCTGGTACTCCCAAGGTAATTTTCCAGGACACTCGGGTAATTTCCCTAAATATTCCATATGTATTTTCCTTTGGGAAACCTGGGTGAACATTTGGGGAAATTTCCAGAAGTCGTTATAGAAATTCCCTTAGGAAGAACATGGAAAATCATTGAGGAATTACCTAAGGAATTTTCCTTTAGAGTACCATAGGAACTGCATGGGAAATTTTAACTAGAAAATTACCTTGGGAGTACGGCTGGTACTCCCAAGGTAATTTTCCAGGACACTCGGGTAATTTCCCTAAATATTCCATATGTATTTTCCTTTGGGAAACCTGGGTGAACATTTGGGGAAATTTCCAGAAGTCATTATAGAAATTCCCTTAGGAAGAACATGGAAAATCATTGAGGAATTACCTAAGGAATTTTCCTTTAGAGTACCATAGGAACTGCATGGGAAATTTTAACTAGAAAATTACCTTGGGAGTACGGTGGGTACTCCCAAGGAAATTTTCCAGGCCACTTGGGTAATTTCCCTAAATATTCCAAATCTATTTTCCTTTGGGAAACCTGGGTGAACATTTGGGGAAATTTCCAGAAGTCATTATAGAAATTCCCTTAGGAAGAACATGGAAAATCATTGAGGAATTACCTAAGGAATTTTCCTTTAGAGTACCATAGGAACTGCATGGGAAATTTTAACTAGAAAATTACCTTGGGAGTACGGCTGGTACTCCCAAGGTAATTTTCCAGGACACTCGGGTAATTTCCCTAAATATTCCATATGTATTTTCCTTTGGGAAACCTGGGTGAACATTTGGGGAAATTTCCAGAAGTCATTATAGAAATTCCCTTAGGAAGAACATGGAAAATCATTGAGGAATTACCTAAGGAATTTTCCTTTAGAGTACCATAGGAACTGCATGGGAAATTTTAACTAGAAAATTACCTTGGGAGTACGGCTGGTACTCCCAAGGTAATTTTCCAGGACACTCGGGTAATTTCCCTAAATATTCCATATGTATTTTCCTTTGGAAAACCTGGGTGAACATTTGGGGAAATTTCCAGAAGTCATTATAGAAATTCCCTTAGGAAGAACATGGAAAATCATTGAGGAATTACCTAAGGAATTTTCCTTTAGAGTACCATAGGAACTGCATGGGAAATTTTAACTAGAAAATTACCTTGGGAGTACGGCTGGTACTCCCAAGGTAATTTTCCAGGACACTCGGGTAATTTCCCTAAATATTCCATAGGTATTTTCCTTTGGGAAACCTGGGTGAACATTTGGGGAAATTTCCAGAAGTCATTATAGAAATTCCCTTAGGAAGAACATGGAAAATCATTGAGGAATTACCTAGGGAATTTTCCTTTAGAATACCGTAGGAACTGCATGGGAAATTTTAACTAGAAAATTACCTTGGGAGTACGGCTGGTACTCCCAAGGTAATTTTCCAGGACACTCGGGTAATTTCCCTAAATATTCCATATGTATTTTCCTTTGGGAAACCTGGGTGAACATTTGGGGAAATTTCCAGAAGTCATTATAGAAATTCCCTTAGGAAGAACATGGAAAATCATTGAGGAATTACCTAAGGAATTTTCCTTTAGAGTACCATAGGAACTGCATGGGAAATTTTAACTAGAAAATTACCTTGGGAGTACGGCTGGTACTCCCAAGGTAATTTTCCAGGACACTCGGGTAATTTCCCTAAATATTCCATATGTATTTTCCTTTGGGAAACCTGGGTGAACATTTGGGGAAATTTCCAGAAGTCATTATAGAAATTCCCTTAGGAAGAACATGGAAAATCATTGAGGAATTACCTAGGGAATTTTCCTTTAGAGTACCATAGGAACTGCATGGGAAATTTTAACTAGAAAATTACCTTGGGAGTACGGCTGGTACTCCCAAGGTAATTTTCCAGGACACTCGGGTAATTTCCCTAAATATTCCATAGGTATTTTCCTTTGGGAAACCTGGGTGAACATTTGGGGAAATTTCCAGAAGTCATTATAGAAATTCCCTTAGGAAGAACATGGAAAATCATTGAGGAATTACCTAAGGAATTTTCCTTTAGAGTACCATAGGAACTGCATGGGAAATTTTAACTAGAAAATTACCTTGGGAGTACGGCTGGTACTCCCAAGGTAATTTTCCAGGACACTCGGGTAATTTCCCTAAATATTCCATATGTATTTTCCTTTGGGAAACCTGGGTGAACATTTGGGGAAATTTCCAGAAGTCATTATAGAAATTCCCTTAGGAAGAACATGGAAAATCATTGAGGAATTACCTAGGGAATTTTCCTTTAGAGTACCATAGGAACTGCATGGGAAATTTTAACTAGAAAATTACCTTGGGAGTACGGCTGGTACTCCCAAGGTAATTTTCCAGGACACTCGGGTAATTTCCCTAAATATTCCATATGTATTTTCCTTTGGGAAACCTGGGTGAACATTTGGGGAAATTTCCAGAAGTCATTATAGAAATTCCCTTAGGAAGAACATGGAAAATCATTGAGGAATTACCTAAGGAATTTTCCTTTAGAGTACCATAGGAACTGCATGGGAAATTTTAACTAGAAAATTACCTTGGGAGTACGGCTGGTACTCCCAAGGTAATTTTCCAGGACACTCGGGTAATTTCCCTAAATATTCCATATGTATTTTCCTTTGGGAAACCTGGGTGAACATTTGGGGAAATTTCCAGAAGTCATTATAGAAATTCCCTTAGGAAGAACATGGAAAATCATTGAGGAATTACCTAAGGAATTTTCCTTTAGAGTACCATAGGAACTGCATGGGAAATTTTAACTAGAAAATTACCTTGGGAGTACGGCTGGTACTCCCAAGGTAATTTTCCAGGACACTCGGGTAATTTCCCTAAATATTCCATATGTATTTTCCTTTGGGAAACCTGGGTGAACATTTGGGGAAATTTCCAGAAGTCATTATAGAAATTCCCTTAGGAAGAACATGGAAAATCATTGAGGAATTACCTAGGGAATTTTCCTTTAGAGTACCATAGGAACTGCATGGGAAATTTTAACTAGAAAATTACCTTGGGAGTACGGCTGGTACTCCCAAGGTAATTTTCCAGGACACTCGGGTAATTTCCCTAAATATTCCATATGTATTTTCCTTTGGGAAACCTGGGTGAACATTTGGGGAAATTTCCAGAAGTCATTATAGAAATTCCCTTAGGAAGAACATGGAAAATCATTGAGGAATTACCTAAGGAATTTTCCTTTAGAGTACCATAGGAACTGCATGGGAAATTTTAACTAGAAAATTACCTTGGGAGTACGGCTGGTACTCCCAAGGTAATTTTCCAGGACACTCGGGTAATTTCCCTAAATATTCCATATGTATTTTCCTTTGGGAAACCTGGGTGAACATTTGGGGAAATTTCCAGAAGTCATTATAGAAATTCCCTTAGGAAGAACATGGAAAATCATTGAGGAATTACCTAAGGAATTTTCCTTTAGAGTACCATAGGAACTGCATGGGAAATTTTAACTAGAAAATTACCTTGGGAGTACGGCTGGTACTCCCAAGGTAATTTTCCAGGACACTCGGGTAATTTCCCTAAATATTCCATATGTATTTTCCTTTGGGAAACCTGGGTGAACATTTGGGGAAATTTCCAGAAGTCATTATAGAAATTCCCTTAGGAAGAACATGGAAAATCATTGAGGAATTACCTAAGGAATTTTCCTTTAGAGTACCATAGGAACTGCATGGGAAATTTTAACTAGAAAATTACCTTGGGAGTACGGCTGGTACTCCCAAGGTAATTTTCCAGGACACTCGGGTAATTTCCCTAAATA
Organism: Phlebotomus papatasi; assembly: GCF_024763615.1. NCBI lineage: Eukaryota > Metazoa > Arthropoda > Insecta > Diptera > Psychodidae > Phlebotomus > Phlebotomus papatasi. The sequence continues at coordinate 25,650 of NW_026604506.1, forward strand.
TTCCATATGTATTTTCCTTTGGGAAACCTGGGTGAACATTTGGGGAAATTTCCAGAAGTCATTATAGAAATTCCCTTAGGAAGAACATGGGAAATCATTCAGGAATTACCTAAGGAATTTTCCTTTAGAATACCGTAGGAACTGCATGGGGGATTTTAACTAGAAAATTACCTTGGGAGTACGGCTGGTACTCCCAAGGTAATTTTCCGAACTCACTTGGGTAATTTCCCTAAATATTCCATATGTATTTTCCTTTGGGAAACCTGGGTGAACATTTGGGGAAATTTCCAGAAGTCATTATAGAAATTCCCTTAGGAAGAACATGGAAAATCATTGAGGAATTACCTAAGGAATTTTCCTTTAGAGTACCATAGGAACTGCATGGGAAATTTTAACTAGAAAATTACCTTGGGAGTACGGCTGGTACTCCCAAGGTAATTTTCCAGGACACTCGGGTAATTTCCCTAAATATTCCATATGTATTTTCCTTTGGGAAACCTGGGTGAACATTTGGGGAAATTTCCAGAAGTCATTATAGAAATTCCCTTAGGAAGAACATGGAAAATCATTGAGGAATTACCTAAGGAATTTTCCTTTAGAGTACCATAGGAACTGCATGGGAAATTTTAACTAGAAAATTACCTTGGGAGTACGGCTGGTACTCCCAAGGTAATTTTCCAGGACACTCGGGTAATTTCCCTAAATATTCCATATGTATTTTCCTTTGGGAAACCTGGGTGAACATTTGGGGAAATTTCCAGAAGTCATTATAGAAATTCCCTTAGGAAGAACATGGAAAATCATTGAGGAATTACCTAAGGAATTTTCCTTTAGAGTACCATAGGAACTGCATGGGAAATTTTAACTAGAAAATTACCTTGGGAGTACGGCTGGTACTCCCAAGGTAATTTTCCAGGACACTCGGGTAATTTCCCTAAATATTCCATATGTATTTTCCTTTGGGAAACCTGGGTGAACATTTGGGGAAATTTCCAGAAGTCATTATAGAAATTCCCTTAGGAAGAACATGGAAAATCATTGAGGAATTACCTAAGGAATTTTCCTTTAGAGTACCATAGGAACTGCATGGGAAATTTTAACTAGAAAATTACCTTGGGAGTACGGCTGGTACTCCCAAGGTAATTTTCCAGGACACTCGGGTAATTTCCCTAAATATTCCATATGTATTTTCCTTTGGGAAACCTGGGTGAACATTTGGGGAAATTTCCAGAAGTCATTATAGAAATTCCCTTAGGAAGAACATGGAAAATCATTGAGGAATTACCTAAGGAATTTCCTTTAGAGTACCATAGGAACTGCATGGGAAATTTTAACTAGAAAATTACCTTGGGAGTACGGCTGGTACTCCCAAGGTAATTTTCCAGGACACTCGGGTAATTTCCCTAAATATTCTAAATGTATTTTCCTTTGGGAAACCTGGGTGAACATTTGGGGAAATTTCCAGAAGTCATTATAGAAATTCCCTTAGGAAGAACATGGAAAATCATTGAGGAATTACCTAAGGAATTTTCCTTTAGAGTACCATAGGAACTGCATGGGAAATTTTAACTAGAAAATTACCTTGGGAGTA
>NW_026604507.1:0-27206 GCF_024763615.1 Phlebotomus papatasi
TCGAGATTTTGCAAATTCCGCAATGAAAATCAATTAGTAGAACCATTTCAAGTATTCTTAGTGATTTTCACCCAGAAATATTGAGAATTCCGGTTTTTAGAGCGGATCTTCGATTTTTCGAAAAAACTGTAAGGGGTTAGCCTATCGATTTTTTTGGTCAAAAAATTTCTTTTCGAGATTTTGCAAATTCCGCAATGAAAATCAATTAGTAGAACCATTTCAAGTATTCTTAGTGATTTTCACCCAGAAATATTGAGAATTCCGGTTTTTAGAGCGGATCTTCGATTTTTCGAAAAAAACTGTAAGGGGTTAGCCTATCGATTTTTTTGGTCAAAAAATTTCTTTTCGAGATTTTGCAAATTCCGCAATGAAAATCAATTAGTAGAACCATTTCAAGTATTCTTAGTGATTTTCACCCAGAAATATTGAGAATTCCGGTTTTTAGAGCGGATCTTCGATTTTTCGAAAAAACTGTAAGAGGTTAGCCTATCGATTTTTTTGGTCAAAAAATTTCTTTTCGAGATTTTGCAAATTCCGCAATGAAAATCAATTAGTAGAACCATTTCAAGTATTCTTAGTGATTTTCACCCAGAAATATTGAGAATTCCGGTTTTTAGAGCGGATCTTCGATTTTTCGAAAAAACTGTAAGGGGTTAGCCTATCGATTTTTTTGGTCAAAAAATTTCTTTTCGAGATTTTGCAAATTCCGCAATGAAAATCAATTAGTAGAACCATTTCAAGTATTCTTAGTGATTTTCACCCAGAAATATTGAGAATTCCGGTTTTTAGAGCGGATCTTCGATTTTTCGAAAAAACTGTAAGGGGTTAGCCTATCGATTTTTTTGGTCAAAAAATTTCTTTTCGAGATTTTGCAAATTCCGCAATGAAAATCAATTAGTAGAACCATTTCAAGTATTCTTAGTGATTTTCACCCAGAAATATTGAGAATTCCGGTTTTTAGAGCGGATCTTCGATTTTTCGAAAAAACTGTAAGGGGTTAGCCTATCGATTTTTTTGGTCAAAAAATTTCTTTTCGAGATTTTGCAAATTCCGCAATGAAAATCAATTAGTAGAACCATTTCAAGTATTCTTAGTGATTTTCACCCAGAAATATTGAGAATTCCGGTTTTTAGAGCGGATCTTCGATTTTTTGAAAAAACTGTAAGGGGTTAGCCTATCGATTTTTTTGGTCAAAAAATTTCTTTTCGAGATTTTGCAAATTCCGCAATGAAAATCAATTAGTAGAACCATTTCAAGTATTCTTAGTGATTTTCACCCAGAAATATTGAGAATTCCGGTTTTTAGAGCGGATCTTCGATTTTTCGAAAAAACTGTAAGGGGTTAGCCTATCGATTTTTTTGGTCAAAAAATTTCTTTTCGAGATTTTGCAAATTCCGCAATGAAAATCAATTAGTAGAACCATTTCAAGTATTCTTAGTGATTTTCACCCAGAAATATTGAGAATTCCGGTTTTTAGAGCGGATCTTCGATTTTTCGAAAAAACTGTAAGGGGTTAGCCTATCGATTTTTTTGGTCAAAAAATTTCTTTTCGAGATTTTGCAAATTCCGCAATGAAAATCAATTAGTAGAACCATTTCAAGTATTCTTAGTGATTTTCACCCAGAAATATTGAGAATTCCGGTTTTTAGAGCGGATCTTCGATTTTTCGAAAAAACTGTAAGGGGTTAGCCTATCGATTTTTTTGGTCAAAAAATTTCTTTTCGAGATTTTGCAAATTCCGCAATGAAAATCAATTAGTAGAACCATTTCAAGTATTCTTAGTGATTTTCACCCAGAAATATTGAGAATTCCGGTTTTTAGAGCGGATCTTCGATTTTTCGAAAAAACTGTAAGGGGTTAGCCTATCGATTTTTTTGGTCAAAAAATTTCTTTTCGAGATTTTGCAAATTCCGCAATGAAAATCAATTAGTAGAACCATTTCAAGTATTCTTAGTGATTTTCACCCAGAAATATTGAGAATTCCGGTTTTTAGAGCGGATCTTCGATTTTTCGAAAAAACTGTAAGGGGTTAGCCTATCGATTTTTTTGGTCAAAAAATTTCTTTTCGAGATTTTGCAAATTCCGCAATGAAAATCAATTAGTAGAACCATTTCAAGTATTCTTAGTGATTTTCACCCAGAAATATTGAGAATTCCGGTTTTTAGAGCGGATCTTCGATTTTTCGAAAAAACTGTAAGGGCTTAGCCTATCGATTTTTTTGGTCAAAAAATTTCTTTTCGAGATTTTGCAAATTCCGCAATGAAAATCAATTAGTAGAACCATTTCAAGTATTCTTAGTGATTTTCACCCAGAAATATTGAGAATTCCGGTTTTTAGAGCGGATCTTCGATTTTTCGAAAAAACTGTAAGGGGTTAGCCTATCGATTTTTTTGGTCAAAAAATTTCTTTTCGAGATTTTGCAAATTCCGCAATGAAAATCAATTAGTAGAACCATTTCAAGTATTCTTAGTGATTTTCACCCAGAAATATTGAGAATTCCGGTTTTTAGAGCGGATCTTCGATTTTTCGAAAAAACTGTAAGGGGTTAGCCTATCGATTTTTTTGGTCAAAAAATTTCTTTTCGAGATTTTGCAAATTCCGCAATGAAAATCAATTAGTAGAACCATTTCAAGTATTCTTAGTGATTTTCACCCAGAAATATTGAGAATTCCGGTTTTTAGAGCGGATCTTCGATTTTTCGAAAAAACTGTAAGGGGTTAGCCTATCGATTTTTTTGGTCAAAAAATTTCTTTTCGAGATTTTGCAAATTCCGCAATGAAAATCAATTAGTAGAACCATTTCAAGTATTCTTAGTGATTTTCACCCAGAAATATTGAGAATTCCGGTTTTTAGAGCGGATCTTCGATTTTTCGAAAAAACTGTAAGGGGTTAGCCTATCGATTTTTTTGGTCAAAAAATTTCTTTTCGAGATTTTGCAAATTCCGCAATGAAAATCAATTAGTAGAACCATTTCAAGTATTCTTAGTGATTTTCACCCAGAAATATTGAGAATTCCGGTTTTTAGAGCGGATCTTCGATTTTTTGAAAAAACTGTAAGGGGTTAGCCTATCGATTTTTTTGGTCAAAAAATTTCTTTTCGAGATTTTGCAAATTCCGCAATGAAAATCAATTAGTAGAACCATTTCAAGTATTCTTAGTGATTTTCACCCAGAAATATTGAGAATTCCGGTTTTTAGAGCGGATCTTCGATTTTTCGAAAAAACTGTAAGGGGTTAGCCTATCGATTTTTTTGGTCAAAAAATTTCTTTTCGAGATTTTGCAAATTCCGCAATGAAAATCAATTAGTAGAACCATTTCAAGTATTCTTAGTGATTTTAGAGCGGATCTTCGATTTTTCGAAAAAACTGTAAGGGGTTAGCCTATCGATTTTTTTGGTCAAAAAATTTCTTTTCGAGATTTTGCAAATTCCGCAATGAAAATCAATTAGTAGAACCATTTCAAGTATTCTTAGTGATTTTCACCCAGAAATATTGAGAATTCCGGTTTTTAGAGCGGATCTTTTTTCGAAAAAACTGTAAGGGGTTAGCCTATCGATTTTTTTGGTCAAAAAATTTCTTTTCGAGATTTTGCAAATTCCGCAATGAAAATCAATTAGTAGAACCATTTCAAGTATTCTTAGTGATTTTCACCCAGAAATATTGAGAATTTTTTTAGAGCGGATCTTCGATTTTTCGAAAAAACTGTAAGGGGTTAGCCTATCGATTTTTTTGGTCAAAAAATTTCTTTTCGAGATTTTGCAAATTCCGCAATGAAAATCAATTAGTAGAACCATTTCAAGTATTCTTAGTGATTTTCACCCAGAAATATTGAGAATTCCGGTTTTTAGAGCGGATCTTCGATTTTTCGAAAAAACTGTAAGGGGTTAGCCTATCGATTTTTTTGGTCAAAAAATTTCTTTTCGAGATTTTGCAAATTCCGCAATGAAAATCAATTAGTAGAACCATTTCAAGTATTCTTAGTGATTTTCACCCAGAAATATTGAGAATTCCGGTTTTTAGAGCGGATCTTCGATTTTTCGAAAAAACTGTAAGGGGTTAGCCTATCGATTTTTTTGGTCAAAAAATTTCTTTTCGAGATTTTGCAAATTCCGCAATGAAAATCAATTAGTAGAACCATTTCAAGTATTCTTAGTGATTTTCACCCAGAAATATTGAGAATTCCGGTTTTTAGAGCGGATCTTCGATTTTTCGAAAAAACTGTAAGGGCTTAGCCTATCGATTTTTTTGGTCAAAAAATTTCTTTTCGAGATTTTGCAAATTCCGCAATGAAAATCAATTAGTAGAACCATTTCAAGTATTCTTAGTGATTTTCACCCAGAAATATTGAGAATTCCGGTTTTTAGAGCGGATCTTCGATTTTTCGAAAAAACTGTAAGGGGTTAGCCTATCGATTTTTTTGGTCAAAAAATTTTTTTTCAAAAAATTTTTTCGAGATTTTGCAAATTCCGCAATGAAAATCAATTAGTAGAACCATTTCAAGTATTCTTAGTGATTTTCACCCAGAAATATTGAGAATTCCGGTTTTTAGAGCGGATCTTCGATTTTTCGAAAAAACTGTAAGGGGTTAGCCTATCGATTTTTTTGGTCAAAAAATTTCTTTTCGAGATTTTGCAAATTCCGCAATGAAAATCAATTAGTAGAACCATTTCAAGTATTCTTAGTGATTTTCACCCAGAAATATTGAGAATTCCGGTTTTTAGAGCGGATCTTCGATTTTTCGAAAAAACTGTAAGGGGTTAGCCTATCGATTTTTTTGGTCAAAAAATTTCTTTTCGAGATTTTGCAAATTCCGCAATGAAAATCAATTAGTAGAACCATTTCAAGTATTCTTAGTGATTTTCACCCAGAAATATTGAGAATTCCGGTTTTTAGAGCGGATCTTCGATTTTTCGAAAAAACTGTAAGGGGTTAGCCTATCGATTTTTTTGGTCAAAAAATTTCTTTTCGAGATTTTGCAAATTCCGCAATGAAAATCAATTAGTAGAACCATTTCAAGTATTCTTAGTGATTTTCACCCAGAAATATTGAGAATTCCGGTTTTTAGAGCGGATCTTCGATTTTTCGAAAAAACTGTAAGGGGTTAGCCTATCGATTTTTTTGGTCAAAAAATTTCTTTTCGAGATTTTGCAAATTCCGCAATGAAAATCAATTAGTAGAACCATTTCAAGTATTCTTAGTGATTTTCACCCAGAAATATTGAGAATTCCGGTTTTTAGAGCGGATCTTCGATTTTTCGAAAAAACTGTAAGGGGTTAGCCTATCGATTTTTTTGGTCAAAAAATTTCTTTTCGAGATTTTGCAAATTCCGCAATGAAAATCAATTAGTAGAACCATTTCAAGTATTCTTAGTGATTTTCACCCAGAAATATTGAGAATTCCGGTTTTTAGAGCGGATCTTCGATTTTTCGAAAAAACTGTAAGGGGTTAGCCTATCGATTTTTTTGGTCAAAAAATTTTTTTCGAGATTTTGCAAATTCCGCAATGAAAATCAATTAGTAGAACCATTTCAAGTATTCTTAGTGATTTTCACCCAGAAATATTGAGAATTCCGGTTTTTAGAGCGGATCTTCGATTTTTCGAAAAAACTGTAAGGGGTTAGCCTATCGATTTTTTTGGTCAAAAAATTTCTTTTCGAGATTTTGCAAATTCCGCAATGAAAATCAATTAGTAGAACCATTTCAAGTATTCTTAGTGATTTTCACCCAGAAATATTGAGAATTCCGGTTTTTAGAGCGGATCTTCGATTTTTCGAAAAAACTGTAAGGGGTTAGCCTATCGATTTTTTTGGTCAAAAAATTTCTTTTCGAGATTTTGCAAATTCCGCAATGAAAATCAATTAGTAGAACCATTTCAAGTATTCTTAGTGATTTTCACCCAGAAATATTGAGAATTCCGGTTTTTAGAGCGGATCTTCGATTTTTCGAAAAAACTGTAAGGGGTTAGCCTATCGATTTTTTTGGTCAAAAAATTTCTTTTCGAGATTTTGCAAATTCCGCAATGAAAATCAATTAGTAGAACCATTTCAAGTATTCTTAGTGATTTTCACCCAGAAATATTGAGAATTCCGGTTTTTAGAGCGGATCTTCGATTTTTCGAAAAAACTGTAAGGGGTTAGCCTATCGATTTTTTTGGTCAAAAAATTTCTTTTCGAGATTTTGCAAATTCCGCAATGAAAATCAATTAGTAGAACCATTTCAAGTATTCTTAGTGATTTTCACCCAGAAATATTGAGAATTCCGGTTTTTAGAGCGGATCTTCGATTTTTCGAAAAAACTGTAAGGGGTTAGCCTATCGATTTTTTTGGTCAAAAAATTTCTTTTCGAGATTTTGCAAATTCCGCAATGAAAATCAATTAGTAGAACCATTTCAAGTATTCTTAGTGATTTTCACCCAGAAATATTGAGAATTCCGGTTTTTAGAGCGGATCTTCGATTTTTCGAAAAAACTGTAAGGGGTTAGCCTATCGATTTTTTTGGTCAAAAAATTTCTTTTCGAGATTTTGCAAATTCCGCAATGAAAATCAATTAGTAGAACCATTTCAAGTATTCTTAGTGATTTTCACCCAGAAATATTGAGAATTCCGGTTTTTAGAGCGGATCTTCGATTTTTCGAAAAAACTGTAAGGGGTTAGCCTATCGATTTTTTTGGTCAAAAAATTTCTTTTCGAGATTTTGCAAATTCCGCAATGAAAATCAATTAGTAGAACCATTTCAAGTATTCTTAGTGATTTTCACCCAGAAATATTGAGAATTCCGGTTTTTAGAGCGGATCTTCGATTTTTCGAAAAAACTGTAAGGGGTTAGCCTATCGATTTTTTTGGTCAAAAAATTTTTTTCGAGATTTTGCAAATTTTCAATTAGTAGAACCATTTCAAGTATTCTTAGTGATTTTCACCCAGAAAATTGAGAATTCGGTTTTTAGAGCGCTGTAAGGGGGGGGGGTAATTTTTTTGGTGCAATGAAAATCAATTAGTAGAACCATTTCAAGTCTGTAAAAAATTCTTTTCGAGATTTTGCAAATTCCGCAATGAAAATCAATTAGTAGAACCATTTCAAGTATTCTTAGTGAAATATTGAGAATTCCGGTTTTTAGAGCGGATCTTCGATTTTTCGAAAAAACTGTAAGGGGTTAGCCTATCGATTTTTTTGGTCAAAAAATTTCTTTTCGAGATTTTGCAAATTCCGCAATGAAAATCAATTAGTAGAACCATTTCAAGTATTCTTAGTGATTTTCACCCAGAAATATTGAGAATTCCGGTTTTTAGAGCGGATCTTCGATTTTTCGAAAAAACTGTAAGGGGTTAGCCTATCGATTTTTTTGGTCAAAAAATTTCTTTTCGAGATTTTGCAAATTCCGCAATGAAAATCAATTAGTAGAACCATTTCAAGTATTCTTAGTGATTTTCACCCAGAAATATTGAGAATTCCGGTTTTTAGAGCGGATCTTCGATTTTTCGAAAAAACTGTAAGGGGTTAGCCTATCGATTTTTTTGGTCAAAAAATTTCTTTTCGAGATTTTGCAAATTCCGCAATGAAAATCAATTAGTAGAACCATTTCAAGTATTCTTAGTGATTTTCACCCAGAAATATTGAGAATTCCGGTTTTTAGAGCGGATCTTCGATTTTTCGAAAAAACTGTAAGGGGTTAGCCTATCGATTTTTTTGGTCAAAAAATTTCTTTTCGAGATTTTGCAAATTCCGCAATGAAAATCAATTAGTAGAACCATTTCAAGTATTCTTAGTGATTTTCACCCAGAAATATTGAGAATTCCGGTTTTTAGAGCGGATCTTCGATTTTTCGAAAAAACTGTAAGGGGTTAGCCTATCGATTTTTTTGGTCAAAAAATTTCTTTTCGAGATTTTGCAAATTCCGCAATGAAAATCAATTAGTAGAACCATTTCAAGTATTCTTAGTGATTTTCACCCAGAAATATTGAGAATTCCGGTTTTTAGAGCGGATCTTCGATTTTTCGAAAAAACTGTAAGGGGTTAGCCTATCGATTTTTTTGGTCAAAAAATTTCTTTTCGAGATTTTGCAAATTCCGCAATGAAAATCAATTAGTAGAACCATTTCAAGTATTCTTAGTGATTTTCACCCAGAAATATTGAGAATTCCGGTTTTTAGAGCGGATCTTCGATTTTTCGAAAAAACTGTAAGGGGTTAGCCTATCGATTTTTTTGGTCAAAAAATTTCTTTTCGAGATTTTGCAAATTCCGCAATGAAAATCAATTAGTAGAACCATTTCAAGTATTCTTAGTGATTTTCACCCAGAAATATTGAGAATTCCGGTTTTTAGAGCGGATCTTCGATTTTTCGAAAAAACTGTAAGGGGTTAGCCTATCGATTTTTTTGGTCAAAAAATTTCTTTTCGAGATTTTGCAAATTCCGCAATGAAAATCAATTAGTAGAACCATTTCAAGTATTCTTAGTGATTTTCACCCAGAAATATTGAGAATTCCGGTTTTTAGAGCGGATCTTCGATTTTTCGAAAAAACTGTAAGGGGTTAGCCTATCGATTTTTTTGGTCAAAAAATTTCTTTTCGAGATTTTGCAAATTCCGCAATGAAAATCAATTAGTAGAACCATTTCAAGTATTCTTAGTGATTTTCACCCAGAAATATTGAGAATTCCGGTTTTTAGAGCGGATCTTCGATTTTTCGAAAAAACTGTAAGGGGTTAGCCTATCGATTTTTTTGGTCAAAAAATTTCTTTTCGAGATTTTGCAAATTCCGCAATGAAAATCAATTAGTAGAACCATTTCAAGTATTCTTAGTGATTTTCACCCAGAAATATTGAGAATTCCGGTTTTTAGAGCGGATCTTCGATTTTTCGAAAAAACTGTAAGGGGTTAGCCTATCGATTTTTTTGGTCAAAAAATTTCTTTTCGAGATTTTGCAAATTCCGCAATGAAAATCAATTAGTAGAACCATTTCAAGTATTCTTAGTGATTTTCACCCAGAAATATTGAGAATTCCGGTTTTTAGAGCGGATCTTCGATTTTTCGAAAAAACTGTAAGAGCTTAGCCTATCGATTTTTTTGGTCAAAAAATTTCTTTTCGAGATTTTGCAAATTCCGCAATGAAAATCAATTAGTAGAACCATTTCAAGTATTCTTAGTGATTTTCACCCAGAAATATTGAGAATTCCGGTTTTTAGAGCGGATCTTCGATTTTTCGAAAAAACTGTAAGGGGTTAGCCTATCGATTTTTTTGGTCAAAAAATTTCTTTTCGAGATTTTGCAAATTCCGCAATGAAAATCAATTAGTAGAACCATTTCAAGTATTCTTAGTGATTTTCACCCAGAAATATTGAGAATTCCGGTTTTTAGAGCGGATCTTCGATTTTTCGAAAAAACTGTAAGAGGTTAGCCTATCGATTTTTTTGGTCAAAAAATTTCTTTTCGAGATTTTGCAAATTCCGCAATGAAAATCAATTAGTAGAACCATTTCAAGTATTCTTAGTGATTTTCACCCAGAAATATTGAGAATTCCGGTTTTTAGAGCGGATCTTCGATTTTTCGAAAAAACTGTAAGGGGTTAGCCTATCGATTTTTTTGGTCAAAAAATTTCTTTTCGAGATTTTGCAAATTCCGCAATGAAAATCAATTAGTAGAACCATTTCAAGTATTCTTAGTGATTTTCACCCAGAAATATTGAGAATTCCGGTTTTTAGAGCGGATCTTCGATTTTTCGAAAAAACTGTAAGGGGTTAGCCTATCGATTTTTTTGGTCAAAAAATTTCTTTTCGAGATTTTGCAAATTCCGCAATGAAAATCAATTAGTAGAACCATTTCAAGTATTCTTAGTGATTTTCACCCAGAAATATTGAGAATTCCGGTTTTTAGAGCGGATCTTCGATTTTTCGAAAAAACTGTAAGGGGTTAGCCTATCGATTTTTTTGGTCAAAAAATTTCTTTTCGAGATTTTGCAAATTCCGCAATGAAAATCAATTAGTAGAACCATTTCAAGTATTCTTAGTGATTTTCACCCAGAAATATTGAGAATTCCGGTTTTTAGAGCGGATCTTCGATTTTTCGAAAAAACTGTAAGGGGTTAGCCTATCGATTTTTTTGGTCAAAAAATTTCTTTTCGAGATTTTGCAAATTCCGCAATGAAAATCAATTAGTAGAACCATTTCAAGTATTCTTAGTGATTTTCACCCAGAAATATTGAGAATTCCGGTTTTTAGAGCGGATCTTCGATTTTTCGAAAAAACTGTAAGGGGTTAGCCTATCGATTTTTTTGGTCAAAAAATTTCTTTTCGAGATTTTGCAAATTCCGCAATGAAAATCAATTAGTAGAACCATTTCAAGTATTCTTAGTGATTTTCACCCAGAAATATTGAGAATTCCGGTTTTTAGAGCGGATCTTCGATTTTTCGAAAAAACTGTAAGGGGTTAGCCTATCGATTTTTTTGGTCAAAAAATTTCTTTTCGAGATTTTGCAAATTCCGCAATGAAAATCAATTAGTAGAACCATTTCAAGTATTCTTAGTGATTTTCACCCAGAAATATTGAGAATTCCGGTTTTTAGAGCGGATCTTCGATTTTTCGAAAAAACTGTAAGGGGCTTAGCCTATCGATTTTTTTGGTCAAAAAATTTCTTTTCGAGATTTTGCAAATTCCGCAATGAAAATCAATTAGTAGAACCATTTCAAGTATTCTTAGTGATTTTCACCCAGAAATATTGAGAATTCCGGTTTTTAGAGCGGATCTTCGATTTTTCGAAAAAACTGTAAGGGGTTAGCCTATCGATTTTTTTGGTCAAAAAATTTCTTTTCGAGATTTTGCAAATTCCGCAATGAAAATCAATTAGTAGAACCATTTCAAGTATTCTTAGTGATTTTCACCCAGAAATATTGAGAATTCCGGTTTTTAGAGCGGATCTTCGATTTTTCGAAAAAACTGTAAGGGGTTAGCCTATCGATTTTTTTGGTCAAAAAATTTCTTTTCGAGATTTTGCAAATTCCGCAATGAAAATCAATTAGTAGAACCATTTCAAGTATTCTTAGTGATTTTCACCCAGAAATATTGAGAATTCCGGTTTTTAGAGCGGATCTTCGATTTTTCGAAAAAACTGTAAGGGGTTAGCCTATCGATTTTTTTGGTCAAAAAATTTCTTTTCGAGATTTTGCAAATTCCGCAATGAAAATCAATTAGTAGAACCATTTCAAGTATTCTTAGTGATTTTCACCCAGAAATATTGAGAATTCCGGTTTTTAGAGCGGATCTTCGATTTTTCGAAAAAACTGTAAGGGGTTAGCCTATCGATTTTTTTGGTCAAAAAATTTCTTTTCGAGATTTTGCAAATTCCGCAATGAAAATCAATTAGTAGAACCATTTCAAGTATTCTTAGTGATTTTCACCCAGAAATATTGAGAATTCCGGTTTTTAGAGCGGATCTTCGATTTTTCGAAAAAACTGTAAGGGGTTAGCCTATCGATTTTTTTGGTCAAAAAATTTCTTTTCGAGATTTTGCAAATTCCGCAATGAAAATCAATTAGTAGAACCATTTCAAGTATTCTTAGTGATTTTCACCCAGAAATATTGAGAATTCCGGTTTTTAGAGCGGATCTTCGATTTTTCGAAAAAACTGTAAGGGGTTAGCCTATCGATTTTTTTGGTCAAAAAATTTCTTTTCGAGATTTTGCAAATTCCGCAATGAAAATCAATTAGTAGAACCATTTCAAGTATTCTTAGTGATTTTCACCCAGAAATATTGAGAATTCCGGTTTTTAGAGCGGATCTTCGATTTTTCGAAAAAACTGTAAGGGGTTAGCCTATCGATTTTTTTGGTCAAAAAATTTCTTTTCGAGATTTTGCAAATTCCGCAATGAAAATCAATTAGTAGAACCATTTCAAGTATTCTTAGTGATTTTCACCCAGAAATATTGAGAATTCCGGTTTTTAGAGCGGATCTTCGATTTTTCGAAAAAACTGTAAGGGGTTAGCCTATCGATTTTTTTGGTCAAAAAATTTCTTTTCGAGATTTTGCAAATTCCGCAATGAAAATCAATTAGTAGAACCATTTCAAGTATTCTTAGTGATTTTCACCCAGAAATATTGAGAATTCCGGTTTTTAGAGCGGATCTTCGATTTTTCGAAAAAACTGTAAGGGGTTAGCCTATCAATTTTTTTGGTCAAAAAAATTTCAAGTTTTTTTTTTCGAGATTTTGCAAATTCCGCAATGAAAATCAATTAGTAGAACCATTTCAAGTATTCTTAGTGATTTTCACCCAGAAATATTGAGAATTCCGGTTTTTAGAGCGGATTTTCGATTTTTCGAAAAAACTGTAAGGGGTTAGCCTATCAATTTTTTTGGTCAAAAAATTTTTTTTCGAGATTTTGCAAATTCCGCAATGAAAATCAATTAGTAGAACCATTTCAAGTATTCTTAGTGATTTTCACCCAGAAATATTGAGAATTCCGGTTTTTAGAGCGGATTTTCGATTTTTCGAAAAAACTGTAAGGGGTTAGCCTATCGATTTTTTTGGTCAAAAAATTTTTTTTCGAGATTTTGCAAATTCCGCAATGAAAATCAATTAGTAGAACCATTTCAAGTATTCTTAGTGATTTTCACCCAGAAATATTGAGAATTCCGGTTTTTAGAGCGGATCTTCGATTTTTCGAAAAAACTGTAAGGGGTTAGCCTATCGATTTTTTTGGTCAAAAAATTTCTTTTCGAGATTTTGCAAATTCCGCAATGAAAATCAATTAGTAGAACCATTTCAAGTATTCTTAGTGATTTTCACCCAGAAATATTGAGAATTCCGGTTTTTAGAGCGGATCTTCGATTTTTCGAAAAAACTGTAAGGGGTTAGCCTATCGATTTTTTTGGTCAAAAAATTTCTTTTCGAGATTTTGCAAATTCCGCAATGAAAATCAATTAGTAGAACCATTTCAAGTATTCTTAGTGATTTTCACCCAGAAATATTGAGAATTCCGGTTTTTAGAGCGGATTTTCGATTTTTCGAAAAAACTGTAAGGGGTTAGCCTATCGATTTTTTTGGTCAAAAAATTTCTTTTCGAGATTTTGCAAATTCCGCAATGAAAATCAATTAGTAGAACCATTTCAAGTATTCTTAGTGATTTTCACCCAGAAATATTGAGAATTCCGGTTTTTAGAGCGGATCTTCGATTTTTCGAAAAAACTGTAAGGGGTTAGCCTATCGATTTTTTTGGTCAAAAAATTTCTTTTCGAGATTTTGCAAATTCCGCAATGAAAATCAATTAGTAGAACCATTTCAAGTATTCTTAGTGATTTTCACCCAGAAATATTGAGAATTCCGGTTTTTAGAGCGGATCTTCGATTTTTCGAAAAAACTGTAAGGGGTTAGCCTATCGATTTTTTTGGTCAAAAAATTTCTTTTCGAGATTTTGCAAATTCCGCAATGAAAATCAATTAGTAGAACCATTTCAAGTATTCTTAGTGATTTTCACCCAGAAATATTGAGAATTCCGGTTTTTAGAGCGGATCTTCGATTTTTCGAAAAAACTGTAAGGGGTTAGCCTATCGATTTTTTTGGTCAAAAAATTTCTTTTCGAGATTTTGCAAATTCCGCAATGAAAATCAATTAGTAGAACCATTTCAAGTATTCTTAGTGATTTTCACCCAGAAATATTGAGAATTCCGGTTTTTAGAGCGGATTTCGATTTTTCGAAAAAACTGTAAGGGGTTAGCCTATCGATTTTTTTGGTCAAAAAATTTTTTTCGAGATTTTGCAAATTCCGCAATGAAAATCAATTAGTAGAACCATTTCAAGTATTCTTAGTGATTTTCACCCAGAAATATTGAGAATTCCGGTTTTTAGAGCGGATCTTCGATTTTTCGAAAAAACTGTAAGGGGTTAGCCTATCGATTTTTTTGGTCAAAAAATTTTTTTTCGAGATTTTGCAAATTCCGCAATGAAAATCAATTAGTAGAACCATTTCAAGTATTCTTAGTGATTTTCACCCAGAAATATTGAGAATTCCGGTTTTTAGAGCGGATCTTCGATTTTTCGAAAAAACTGTAAGGGGTTAGCCTATCGATTTTTTTGGTCAAAATTCCGGTTTTTAGAGCGGATTTTTTTTTCGAGATTTTGCAAATTCCGCAATGAAAATCAATTAGTAGAACCATTTCAAGTATTCTTAGTGATTTTCACCCAGAAATATTGAGAATTCCGGTTTTTAGAGCGGATCTTCGATTTTTCGAAAAAACTGTAAGGGGTTAGCCTATCGATTTTTTTGGTCAAAAATTTTTTTTCGAGATTTTGCAAATTCCGCAATGAAAATCAATTAGTAGAACCATTTCAAGTATTCTTAGTGATTTTCACCCAGAAATATTGAGAATTCCGGTTTTTAGAGCGGATTTTCGATTTTTCGAAAAAACTGTAAGGGGTTAGCCTATCGATTTTTTTGGTCAAAAAATTTTTTTTCGAGATTTTGCAAATTCCGCAATGAAAATCAATTAGTAGAACCATTTCAAGTATTCTTAGTGATTTTCACCCAGAAATATTGAGAATTCCGGTTTTTAGAGCGGATCTTCGATTTTTCGAAAAAACTGTAAGAGCTTAGCCTATCGATTTTTTTGGTCAAAAAATTTTTTTTCGATATTTTGCAAATTCCGCAATGAAAATCAATTAGTAGAACCATTTCAAGTATTCTTAGTGATTTTCACCCAGAAATATTGAGAATTCCGGTTTTTAGAGCGGATTTTCGATTTTTCGAAAAAACTGTAAGGGGTTAGCCTATCGATTTTTTTGGTCAAAAATTTTTTTTCGAGATTTTGCAAATTCCGCAATGAAAATCAATTAGTAGAACCATTTCAAGTATTCTTAGTGATTTTCACCCAGAAATATTGAGAATTCCGGTTTTTAGAGCGGATCTTCGATTTTTCGAAAAAACTGTAAGGGGGGAGGGGTAACGATTTTTTTGGTCAAAAATCTTTTTTTTTTCGATATTTTGCAAATTCCACAATGAAAATCAATTAGTAGAACCATTTCAAGTATTCTTAGTGATTTTCACCCAGAAATATTGAGAATTCCGGTTTTTAGAGCGGATTTTCGATTTTTCGAAAAAACTGTAAGGGGTTAGCCTATCGATTTTTTTTGGTCAAAAATTTTTTTTTCGAGATTTTGCAAATTCCGCAATGAAAATCAATTAGTAGAACCATTTCAAGTATTCTTAGTGATTTTCACCCAGAAATATTGAGAATTCCGGTTTTTAGAGCGGATTTTCGATTTTTCGAAAAAACTGTAAGGGGTTAGCCTATCAATTTTTTTGGTCAAAAATTTTTTTTTCGATATTTTGCAAATTCCACAATGAAAATCAATTAGTAGAACCATTTCAAGTATTCTTAGTGATTTTCACCCAGAAATATTGAGAATTCCGGTTTTTAGAGCGGATTTTCGATTTTTCGAAAAAACTGTAAGGGGTTAGCCTATCAATTTTTTTGGTCAAAAATTTTTTTTTCGAGATTTTGCAAATTCCGCAATGAAAATCAATTAGTAGAACCATTTCAAGTATTTTTAGTGATTTTCACCCAGAAATATTGAGAATTCCGGTTTTTAGAGCGGATTTTCGATTTTTCGAAAAAACTGTAAGGGGTTAGCCTATCAATTTTTTTGGTCAAAAAATTTTTTTTCGATATTTTGCAAATTCCACAATGAAAATCAATTAGTAGAACCATTTCAAATATTCTTAGTGATTTTCACCCAGAAATATTGAGAATTCCGGTTTTTAGAGCGGATTTTCGATTTTTCGAAAAAACTGTAAGGGGGGCCTATCGATTTTTTTGGTCAAAAAATTTTTTTTCGAGATTTTGCAAATTCCGCAATGAAAATCAATTAGTAGAACCATTTCAAGTATTCTTAGTGATTTTCACCCAGAAATATTGAGAATTCCGGTTTTTAGAGCGGATTTTCGATTTTTCGAAAAAACTGTAAGGGGTTAGCCTATCGATTTTTTTGGTCAAAAAATTTCTTTTCGAGATTTTGCAAATTCCGCAATGAAAATCAATTAGTAGAACCATTTCAAGTATTCTTAGTGATTTTCACCCAGAAATATTGAGAATTCCGGTTTTTAGAGCGGATTTTCGATTTTTCGAAAAAACTGTAAGGGGGGCCTATCGATTTTTTTGGTCAAAAAATTTTTTTTCGATATTTTGCAAATTCCGCAATGAAAATCAATTAGTAGAACCATTTCAAGTATTCTTAGTGATTTTCACCCAGAAATATTGAGAATTCCGGTTTTTAGAGCGGATTTTCGATTTTTCGAAAAAACTGTAAGGGGTTAGCCTATCGATTTTTTTGGTCAAAAAAATTTTTTTCGAGATTTTGCAAATTCCGCAATGAAAATCAATTAGTAGAACCATTTCAAGTATTCTTAGTGATTTTCACCCAGAAATATTGAGAATTCCGGTTTTTAGAGCGGATTTTCGATTTTTCGAAAAAACTGTAAGGGGTTAGCCTATCAATTTTTTTGGTCAAAAATTTTTTTTTCGAGATTTTGCAAATTCCGCAATGAAAATCAATTAGTAGAACCATTTCAAGTATTCTTAGTGATTTTCACCCAGAAATATTGAGAATTCCGGTTTTTAGAGCGGATTTTCGATTTTTCGAAAAAACTGTAAGGGGTTAGCCTATCGATTTTTTTGGTCAAAAATTTTTTTTTCGAGATTTTGCAAATTCCACAATGAAAATCAATTAGTAGAACCATTTCAAGTATTCTTAGTGATTTTCACCCAGAAATATTGAGAATTCCGGTTTTTAGAGCGGATTTTCGATTTTTCGTAAAAACTGTAAGGGGTTAGCCTATCAATTTTTTTGGTCAAAAAATTTTTTTTCGAGATTTTGCAAATTCCGCAATGAAAATCAATTAGTAGAACCATTTCAAGTATTCTTAGTGATTTTCACCCAGAAATATTGAGAATTCCGGTTTTTAGAGCGGATTTCGATTTTTCGAAAAAACTGTAAGGGGTTAGCCTATCGATTTTTTGGTCAAAAAATTTTTTTCGAGATTTTGCAAATTCCGCAATGAAAATCAATTAGTAGAACCATTTCAAGTATTCTTAGTGATTTTCACCCAGAAATATTGAGAATTCCGGTTTTTAGAGCGGATTTTCGATTTTTCGAAAAAACTGTAAGGGGTTAGCCTATCGATTTTTTTGGTCAAAAAATTTTTTTTCGAGATTTTGCAAATTCCGCAATGAAAATCAATTAGTAGAACCATTTCAAGTATTCTTAGTGATTTTCACCCAGAAATATTGAGAATTCCGGTTTTTAGAGCGGATTTTCGATTTTTCGAAAAAACTGTAAGGGGTTAGCCTATCGATTTTTTTGGTCAAAATTTTTTTTTTCGATATTTTGCAAATTCCACAATGAAAATCAATTAGTAGAACCATTTCAAGTATTCTTAGTGATTTTCACCCAGAAATATTGAGAATTCCGGTTTTTAGAGCGGATTTTCGATTTTTCGAAAAAACTGTAAGGGGTTAGCCTATCGATTTTTTTGGTCAAAAATTTTTTTTTCGAGATTTTGCAAATTCCGCAATGAAAATCAATTAGTAGAACCATTTCAAGTATTCTTAGTGATTTTCACCCAGAAATATTGAGAATTCCGGTTTTTAGAGCGGATTTTCGATTTTTCGAAAAAACTGTAAGGGGGGGGGTATCGATTTTTTTGGTCAAAAAAATTTTTTTCGAGATTTTGCAAATTCCGCAATGAAAATCAATTAGTAGAACCATTTCAAGTATTCTTAGTGATTTTCACCCAGAAATATTGAGAATTCCGGTTTTTAGAGCGGATTTTCGATTTTTCGAAAAAACTGTAAGGGCTTAGCCTATCGATTTTTTTGGTCAAAAATTTTTTTTTCGATATTTTGCAAATTCCACAATGAAAATCAATTAGTAGAACCATTTCAAGTATTCTTAGTGATTTTCACCCAGAAATATTGAGAATTCCGGTTTTTAGAGCGGATTTTCGATTTTTCGTAAAAACTGTAAGGGGTTAGCCTATCAATTTTTTTGGTCAAAAATTTTTTTTTCGAGATTTTGCAAATTCCGCAATGAAAATCAATTAGTAGAACCATTTCAAGTATTCTTAGTGATTTTCACCCAGAAATATTGAGAATTCCGGTTTTTAGAGCGGATTTTCGATTTTTCGAAAAAACTGTAAGGGGTTAGCCTATCGATTTTTTTGGTCAAAAATCTTTTTTTTTCGAGATTTTGCAAATTCCGCAATGAAAATCAATTAGTAGAACCATTTCAAGTATTCTTAGTGATTTTCACCCAGAAATATTGAGAATTCCGGTTTTTAGAGCGGATTTTCGATTTTTCGAAAAAACTGTAAGGGGTTAGCCTATCGATTTTTTTGGTCAAAAATTTTTTTTCGAGATTTTGCAAATTCCGCAATGAAAATCAATTAGTAGAACCATTTCAAGTATTCTTAGTGATTTTCACCCAGAAATATTGAGAATTCCGGTTTTTAGAGCGGATTTTCGATTTTTCGAAAAAACTGTAAGGGGTTAGCCTATCGATTTTTTTGGTCAAAAATTTTTTTTTCGAGATTTTGCAAATTCCGCAATGAAAATCAATTAGTAGAACCATTTCAAGTATTCTTAGTGATTTTCACCCAGAAATATTGAGAATTCCGGTTTTTAGAGCGGATTTTCGATTTTTCGAAAAAACTGTAAGGGGTTAGCCTATCGATTTTTTTGGTCAAAAAATTTTTTTTCGAGATTTTGCAAATTCCGCAATGAAAATCAATTAGTAGAACCATTTCAAGTATTCTTAGTGATTTTCACCCAGAAATATTGAGAATTCCGGTTTTTAGAGCGGATTTTCGATTTTTCGAAAAAACTGTAAGGGGTTAGCCTATCGATTTTTTTGGTCAAAAAATTTTTTTTCGAGATTTTGCAAATTCCGCAATGAAAATCAATTAGTAGAACCATTTCAAGTATTCTTAGTGATTTTCACCCAGAAATATTGAGAATTCCGGTTTTTAGAGCGGATTTTCGATTTTTCGAAAAAACTGTAAGGGGTTAGCCTATTTTCGCCTGTAAGGGGGGGACGATTTTTTTGGTCAAAAATTTTTTTTTTTCGAGATTTTGCAAATTCCACAATGAAAATCAATTAGTAGAACCATTTCAAGTATTCTTAGTGATTTTCACCCAGAAATATTGAGAATTCCGGTTTTTAGAGCGGATTTTCGATTTTTCGAAAAAACTGTAAGGGGTTAGCCTATCGATTTTTTTGGTCAAAAAATTTTTTTTTCGAGATTTTGCAAATTCCGCAATGAAAATCAATTAGTAGAACCATTTCAAGTATTCTTAGTGATTTTCACCCAGAAATATTGAGAATTCCGGTTTTTAGAGCGGATCTTCGATTTTTCGAAAAAACTGTAAGGGGGGGGCCTATCGATTTTTTTGGTCAAAAAATTTTTTTTTTTTCGAGATTTTGCAAATTCCGCAATGAAAATCAATTAGTAGAACCATTTCAAGTATTCTTAGTGATTTTCACCCAGAAATATTGAGAATTCCGGTTTTTAGAGCGGATTTTCGATTTTTCGAAAAAACTGTAAGGGCTTAGCCTATCGATTTTTTTGGTCAAAAATTTTTTTTTCTCGATATTTTGCAAATTCCACAATGAAAATCAATTAGTAGAACCATTTCAAGTATTCTTAGTGATTTTCACCCAGAAATATTGAGAATTCCGGTTTTTAGAGCGGATTTTCGATTTTTCGAAAAAACTGTAAGGGGTTAGCCTATCGATTTTTTTGGTCAAAAATTTTTTTTTTTCGAGATTTTGCAAATTCCGCAATGAAAATCAATTAGTAGAACCATTTCAAGTATTCTTAGTGATTTTCACCCAGAAATATTGAGAATTCCGGTTTTTAGAGCGGATTTTCGATTTTTCGAAAAAACTGTAAGGGGTTAGCCTATCGATTTTTTTTGGTCAAAAAATTTTCTTTTCGAGATTTTGCAAATTCCGCAATGAAAATCAATTAGTAGAACCATTTCAAGTATTCTTAGTGATTTTCACCCAGAAATATTGAGAATTCCGGTTTTTAGAGCGGATTTTCGATTTTTCGAAAAAACTGTAAGGGGTTAGCCTATCGATTTTTTTGGTCAAAAATTTTTTTTTCGAGATTTTGCAAATTCCGCAATGAAAATCAATTAGTAGAACCATTTCAAGTATTCTTAGTGATTTTCACCCAGAAATATTGAGAATTCCGGTTTTTAGAGCGGATCTTCGATTTTTCGAAAAAACTGTAAGGGGTTAGCCTATCGATTTTTTTGGTCAAAAAATTTTTTTTCGAGATTTTGCAAATTCCGCAATGAAAATCAATTAGTAGAACCATTTCAAGTATTCTTAGTGATTTTCACCCAGAAATATTGAGAATTCCGGTTTTTAGAGCGGATCTTCGATTTTTCGAAAAAACTGTAAGGGGTTAGCCTATCGATTTTTTTGGTCAAAAATTTTTTTTCGAGATTTTGCAAATTCCGCAATGAAAATCAATTAGTAGAACCATTTCAAGTATTCTTAGTGATTTTCACCCAGAAATATTGAGAATTCCGGTTTTTAGAGCGGATTTTCGATTTTTCGAAAAAACTGTAAGGGGTTAGCCTATCGATTTTTTTGGTCAAAAATTTTTTTTTCGAGATTTTGCAAATTCCGCAATGAAAATCAATTAGTAGAACCATTTCAAGTATTCTTAGTGATTTTCACCCAGAAATATTGAGAATTCCGGTTTTTAGAGCGGATTTTCGATTTTTCGAAAAAACTGTAAGGGGTTAGCCTATCAATTTTTTTGGTCAAAAATTTTTTTTTCGAGATTTTGCAAATTCCGCAATGAAAATCAATTAGTAGAACCATTTCAAGTATTCTTAGTGATTTTCACCCAGAAATATTGAGAATTCCGGTTTTTAGAGCGGATTTTCGATTTTTCGAAAAAACTGTAAGGGGTTAGCCTATCGATTTTTTTGGTCAAAAAATTTTTTTTCGAGATTTTGCAAATTCCGCAATGAAAATCAATTAGTAGAACCATTTCAAGTATTCTTAGTGATTTTCACCCAGAAATATTGAGAATTCCGGTTTTTAGAGCGGATTTTCGATTTTTCGAAAAAACTGTAAGGGGTTAGCCTATCGATTTTTTTGGTCAAAAAATTTTTTTTCGATATTTTGCAAATTCCACAATGAAAATCAATTAGTAGAACCATTTCAAGTATTCTTAGTGATTTTCACCCAGAAATATTGAGAATTCCGGTTTTTAGAGCGGATTTTCGATTTTTCGAAAAAACTGTAAGGGGTTAGCCTATCGATTTTTTTGGTCAAAAATTTTTTTTTCGAGATTTTGCAAATTCCGCAATGAAAATCAATTAGTAGAACCATTTCAAGTATTCTTAGTGATTTTCACCCAGAAATATTGAGAATTCCGGTTTTTAGAGCGGATTTTCGATTTTTCGAAAAAACTGTAAGGGGGTTAGCCTATCGATTTTTTTTGGTCAAAAATTTTTTTTTCAAGATTTTGCAAATTCCGCAATGAAAATCAATTAGTAGAACCATTTCAAGTATTCTTAGTGATTTTCACCCAGAAATATTGAGAATTCCGGTTTTTAGAGCGGATTTTCGATTTTTCGTAAAAACTGTAAGGGGTTAGCCTATCAATCGATTTTTTTGGTCAAAAATTTTTTTTTCGAGATTTTGCAAATTCCACAATGAAAATCAATTAGTAGAACCATTTCAAGTATTCTTAGTGATTTTCACCCAGAAATATTGAGAATTCCGGTTTTTAGAGCGGATTTTCGATTTTTCGAAAAAACTGTAAGGGGTGGGCCTATCGATTTTTTTGGTCAAAATTTTTTTTTTCGAGATTTTGCAAATTCCGCAATGAAAATCAATTAGTAGAACCATTTCAAGTATTCTTAGTGATTTTCACCCAGAAATATTGAGAATTCCGGTTTTTAGAGCGGATTTTCGATTTTTCGTAAAAACTGTAAGGGGTTAGCCTATCAATTTTTTTGGTCAAAAATTTTTTTTTCGAGATTTTGCAAATTCCGCAATGAAAATCAATTAGTAGAACCATTTCAAGTATTCTTAGTGATTTTCACCCAGAAATATTGAGAATTCCGGTTTTTAGAGCGGATTTTCGATTTTTCGAAAAAACTGTAAGGGGTTAGCCTATCAATTTTTTTGGTCAAAAATTTTTTTTCGAGATTTTGCAAATTCCGCAATGAAAATCAATTAGTAGAACCATTTCAAGTATTCTTAGTGATTTTCACCCAGAAATATTGAGAATTCCGGTTTTTAGAGCGGATTTTCGATTTTTCGAAAAAACTGTAAGGGGTTTTTAGCCTATCAATTTTTTTTGGTCAAAAATTTTTTTTTCGAGATTTTGCAAATTCCGCAATGAAAATCAATTAGTAGAACCATTTCAAGTATTCTTAGTGATTTTCACCCAGAAATATTGAGAATTCCGGTTTTTAGAGCGGATTTTCGATTTTTCGAAAAAACTGTAAGGGGGGGGCCTATCGATTTTTTTGGTCAAAAAAATTTTTTTCGAGATTTTGCAAATTCCGCAATGAAAATCAATTAGTAGAACCATTTCAAGTATTCTTAGTGATTTTCACCCAGAAATATTGAGAATTCCGGTTTTTAGAGCGGATTTTCGATTTTTCGAAAAAACTGTAAGGGGTGGGGGTATCGATTTTTTTGGTCAAAATTTTTTTTTCGATATTTTGCAAATTCCACAATGAAAATCAATTAGTAGAACCATTTCAAGTATTCTTAGTGATTTTCACCCAGAAATATTGAGAATTCCGGTTTTTAGAGCGGATTTTCGATTTTTCGTAAAAACTGTAAGGGGTTAGCCTATCAATTTTTTTGGTCAAAAATTTTTTTTTTTTTTTCGAGATTTTGCAAATTCCGCAATGAAAATCAATTAGTAGAACCATTTCAAATATTCTTAGTGATTTTCACCCAGAAATATTGAGAATTCCGGTTTTTAGAGCGGATTTTCGATTTTTCGAAAAAACTGTAAGGGGGGGGTATCGATTTTTTTGGTCAAAAAATTTTTTTCTCGAGATTTTGCAAATTCCGCAATGAAAATCAATTAGTAGAACCATTTCAAGTATTCTTAGTGATTTTCACCCAGAAATATTGAGAATTCCGGTTTTTAGAGCGGATTTTCGATTTTTCGAAAAAACTGTAAGGGGGGAGGTGTAACGATTTTTTTGGTCAAAAATTTTTTTTTTTTCGATATTTTGCAAATTCCACAATGAAAATCAATTAGTAGAACCATTTCAAGTATTCTTAGTGATTTTCACCCAGAAATATTGAGAATTCCGGTTTTTAGAGCGGATTTTCGATTTTTCGTAAAAACTGTAAGGGGTTAGCCTATCAATTTTTTTGGTCAAAAATTTTTTTTTCGAGATTTTGCAAATTCCGCAATGAAAATCAATTAGTAGAACCATTTCAAGTATTCTTAGTGATTTTCACCCAGAAATATTGAGAATTCCGGTTTTTAGAGCGGATTTTCGATTTTTCGAAAAAACTGTAAGGGGGGGCCTATCGATTTTTTTGGTCAAAAATTTTTTTTCGATATTTTGCAAATTCCACAATGAAAATCAATTAGTAGAAGCATTTCAAATATTCTTAGTGATTTTCACCCAGAAATATTGAGAATTCCGGTTTTTAGAGCGGATTTTTCGATTTTTCGTAAAAACTGTAAGGGGTTAGCCTATCAATTTTTTTGGTCAAAAAATTTTTTTTCGAGATTTTGCAAATTCCGCAATGAAAATCAATTAGTAGAACCATTTCAAGTATTCTTAGTGATTTTCACCCAGAAATATTGAGAATTCCGGTTTTTAGAGCGGATTTTCGATTTTTCGAAAAAACTGTAAGGGGTTATAGCCTATCAATTTTTTTGGTCAAAAATTTTTTTTTCGAGATTTTGCAAATTCCGCAATGAAAATCAATTAGTAGAACCATTTCAAGTATTCTTAGTGATTTTCACCCATAAATATTGAGAATTCCGGTTTTTAGAGCGGATTTTCGATTTTTCGAAAAAACTGTAAGGGGTTAGCCTATCAATTTTTTTGGTCAAAAATTTTTTTTTCGAGATTTTGCAAATTCCGCAATGAAAATCAATTAGTAGAACCATTTCAAATATTCTTAGTGATTTTCACCCAGAAATATTGAGAATTCCGGTTTTTAGAGCGGATTTTCGACTGTTTTATCTATTTTTTTGGTCAAAAATTTTTTTTTTCGAGATTTTGCAAATTCCGCAATGAAAATCAATTAGTAGAACCATTTCAAGTATTCTTAGTGATTTTCACCCAGAAATATTGAGAATTCCGGTTTTTAGAGCGGATTTTCGATTTTTCGAAAAAACTGAAAGGGGGGGGGGTATCGATTTTTTTGGTCAAAATTTTTTTTTTCGATATTTTGCAAATTCCACAATGAAAATCAATTAGTAGAACCATTTCAAGTATTCTTAGTGATTTTCACCCAGAAATATTGAGAATTACGGTTTTTAGAGCGGATTTTCGATTTTTCGAAAAAACTGTAAGGGGTTAGCCTATCAATTTTTTTTGGTCAAAAAATTTTTTTCGAGATTTTGCAAATTCCGCAATGAAAATCAATTAGTAGAACCATTTCAAGTATTCTTAGTGATTTTCACCCAGAAATATTGAGAATTCCGGTTTTTAGAGCGGATTTTCGATTTTTCGAAAAAACTGTAAGGGGTTAGCCTATCAATTTTTTTGGTCAAAATTTTTTTTTCGAGATTTTGCAAATTCCGCAATGAAAATCAATTAGTAGAACCATTTCAAGTATTCTTAGTGATTTTCACCCAGAAATATTGAGAATTACGGTTTTTAGAGCGGATTTTCGATTTTTCGAAAAAACTGTAAGGGGTTAGCCTATCAATTTTTTTTGGTCAAAAAAATTTTTTTCGAGATTTTGCAAATTCCGCAATGAAAATCAATTAGTAGAACCATTTCAAGTATTCTTAGTGATTTTCACCCAGAAATATTGAGAATTCCGGTTTTTAGAGCGGATTTTCGATTTTTCGAAAAAACTGTAAGGGGTTAGGGGTCAAAATTTTTTTTTCGAGATTTTGCAAATTCCGCAATGAAAATCAATTAGTAGAACCATTTCAAGTATTCTTAGTGATTTCACCCAGAAATATTGAGAATTCCGGTTTTTAGAGCGGATTTTCGATTTTTCGAAAAAACTGTAAGGGGTTAGCCTATCGATTTTTTTGGTCAAAAATTTTCGAGCAAATTCCGCAATGAAAATCAATTAGTAGAACCATTTCAAGTATTCTTAGTGATTTTCACCCAGAAATTGAGAATTCGGTTTTTAGAGCGGATTTTCGAGAAAAAACTGTAATAGCCTATGATTTTTTTTGGTCAAAAATTTTCCGAGATTTTGCAAATTCCGTGAAAATCAATTAGTAGAACCATTTCAAGTATTCTTAGTGATTTTCACCCAGAAATATTGAGAATTCCGGTTTTTTTTCGATTTTTCGAAAAACTGTAAGGGGTTAGCCTATCAATTTTTTTGGTCAAAAATTTTTTTTCGAGATTTTGCAAATTCCGCAATGAAAATCAATTAGTAGAACCATTTCAAGTATTCTTAGTGATTTTCACCCAGAAATATTGAGAATTCCGGTTTTTAGAGCGGATTTTCGATTTTTCGAAAAAACTGTAAAGCCTATCGGGTCAAAAATTTTTTTTTAGAGATTTTGCAAATTCCCAATGAAAATCAATTAGTAGAACCATTTCAAGTATTCTTAGTGATTTTCACCCATATTGAGAATTCCGGTTTTTTTTCGATTTTTCGTAAAAACTGTAAGGGGTTAGCCTAGATTTTTTTGGTCAAAAAATTTCCGCAAATCCGAAAATCAATTAGTAGAACCATTTCAAGTATTCTTAGTGATTTTCACCCAGAAATATTGAGAATTCCGGTTTTTAGAGCGGATTTTCGATTTTTCGAAAAAACTGTAAGGGGGTTAGCCTATCGATTTTTTTGGTCAAAAAATTTTTTTTCGAGATTTTGCAAATTCCGCAATGAAAATCAATTAGTAGAACCATTTCAAGTATTCTTAGTGATTTTCACCCAGAAATATTGAGAATTCCGGTTTTTAGAGCGGATTTTCGATTTTTCGAAAAAACTGTAAGGGGTTATAGCCTATCGATTTTTTTGGTCAAAAATTTTTTTTTCGAGATTTTGCAAATTCCGCAATGAAAATCAATTAGTAGAACCATTTCAAGTATTCTTAGTGATTTTCACCCAGAAATATTGAGAATTCCGGTTTTTAGAGCGGATTTTCGATTTTTCGTAAAAACTGTAAGGGGTTAGCCTATCAATTTTTTTGGTCAAAAAATTTTTTTTCGAGATTTTGCAAATTCCGCAATGAAAATCAATTAGTAGAACCATTTCAAGTATTCTTAGTGATTTTCACCCAGAAATATTGAGAATTCCGGTTTTTAGAGCGGATTTTCGATTTTTCGAAAAAACTGTAAGGGGGGGGGGGTATCGATTTTTTTGGTCAAAAAATTTTTTTTCGAGATTTTGCAAATTCCGCAATGAAAATCAATTAGTAGAACCATTTCAAGTATTCTTAGTGATTTTCACCCAGAAATATTGAGAATTCCGGTTTTTAGAGCGGATTTTCGATTTTTCGAAAAAACTGTAAGGGGTTATAGCCTATCGATTTTTTTGGTCAAAAATTTTTTTTTCGAGATTTTGCAAATTCCACAATGAAAATCAATTAGTAGAACCATTTCAAGTATTCTTAGTGATTTTCACCCAGAAATATTGAGAATTCCGGTTTTTAGAGCGGATTTTCGATTTTTCGAAAAAACTGTAAGGGGTTAGCCTATCAATTTTTTTGGTCAAAAATTTTTTTTCGAGATTTTGCAAATTCCGCAATGAAAATCAATTAGTAGAACCATTTCAAGTATTCTTAGTGATTTTCACCCAGAAATATTGAGAATTCCGGTTTTTAGAGCGGATCTTCGATTTTTCGAAAAAACTGTAAGGGTTAGCCTATCGATTTTTTTGGTCAAAAAATTTCTTTTC
This sequence comes from Phlebotomus papatasi, assembly GCF_024763615.1. Taxonomy (NCBI): domain Eukaryota; kingdom Metazoa; phylum Arthropoda; class Insecta; order Diptera; family Psychodidae; genus Phlebotomus; species Phlebotomus papatasi. The sequence goes on from NW_026604507.1 coordinate 27,087, forward strand.
GAGATTTTGCAAATTCCGCAATGAAAATCAATTAGTAGAACCATTTCAAGTATTCTTAGTGATTTTCACCCAGAAATATTGAGAATTCCGGTTTTTAGAGCGGATTTTCGATTTTTCGAA